>NC_089745.1:15081524-15096524 GCF_040412425.1 Macrobrachium rosenbergii
GCTGAAGAGGACACCTTGTGTGCTGAGTGTGGCATTGTCAGAACTGTATTTATTTTTTTTTTTCTTTGCAAATATTTCTTTTTTTAGTGAAATTATATTTTTTTGAAACATCCGTATGTTTCAAAATAAAAAATTAAACACCCACTATGAGCACACACACACACACACATATATATATATATATGTATGTATGTATGTATATATATATATATATATATATATATATATATATATATATATATATATATACATATATACACATGTATGTATATATGTGTGTATTTATGTAAAGAGAAAGAGAGAGATAAGTTTTAAAATAAACTTCTGGAGCATTTGTTCCACTTGTAAGCATTAAAGAAAGATTGAAGCTGGATTAAAAAAAAAATTTGAAGAATGAAAATGAAATCAAATTAAATTTCATAGTAAAATGTGCTTATTTTTTTGTGCTCAATTCATTATTTCTATAGGTAAATGCTGAACCATTCGCAATTTGTGAATTATGGATGTTAAAGTTAAATTTTTAATGATAACTATTGTTTTTTAAATGCAATTGTTTCCAGCTATATAAAAACGATATTTTTATTTCCTGTGATACGAAATATATGAAGGTTCCTCTTCTTATACTTGAATGTGTAAAGTTTATTAGTATGGAAAAATTAAAAGTGCCATCAGCTTGCTAAACGGTCTTCCAGTGAATTTAAAAAACAAGTATAAAACGTACAAAATTGTTGTTATATCCAAAGTCAAAACGAATCAAATATAAAAAGATGGTAAAGAATGGAAATCCATGGAATAATGGCAAGAAAATATAAAATGAACATAAAATGCTAGAAGAAAACGTACGCTGGTTACTAAATTTTTAATTCTCTCTTTAATCAGAAAAAATATGAACCTAGCAATTCCTTCCTCAACTCTAGATGCCACAAATTAGTGTTCTTTGAACAATCAGTTTGATCGAGTTTGTTAATGACCGGACTTATTCAAATCAGACGACCTGATTGGCTGACCCGCTGATGAATTTCATTTAGGTGTCCTCATCAGCCATCAAGGTGTTTAAGGATTCCTCCTGCAGGAAAGGTTCCTTTCGTGTTTAGGATTCCTTCCACGGTTGACTCTTCGTTAGAGGGTTCCAAAAGAAGGAGAAAAGGATTTTTTTTTGTGGTATTGCTTGGAATTAGTGTTTTGAGAGTCGCTCTAGAATGATTGCTTGTTGCTTTGAGTTTTGTCTTATGGTTTGATTTCTCTCTCTCTCTCTCTCTCTCTCTCTCTCTCTCTCTCTCTCTCTCTCTCTCTCTCTCTCTCTCTCATACAAATATGGGTTTTGTCTTTCCGATTTTCTCCAGTCCGCTTGTTTTTAAAAAACTCATGTATTTGTAACTTTTGAAAGAATGTGGAGTTGAATTCTTGTTTGTTGACCTCTCTCTCTCTCTCTCTCTCTCTCTCTCTCTCTCTCTCTCTCTCTCTCTCTCTCTCTCTCTCTCTCTCTCTCTCTCTCTGTGTGACAGATGTTGGACGTTTTTTAGCGCACTACTTTGGCGTTGTGCTAACATGAGTAGAAGTGAAAATATTGCCTCATTGTCCCTAGCTTCTATGCAGTAGTTTTCGTGGAAAGAGAAGAAGAGTAAAGATAAAGAAAAAAGAAAAATAAATAAAAAAGAGTAAAAATAAAAGAAATGGGAACGGCAGCTCAACAAAAGTAAAAGATGAATTAAGAGATAAAAACACTGAAGATATCTGGAAGATGATTGGGATGAAAGAGAAAAAGAAAAAGTAAAAGCGAAGAAAAAGGGGGGAAAAGGGATGGAACAATAAAGAAACGATCATTAACTTGCACAACAATTTCTACAGAATAGTTTTCCCATGAATTGAAAGAGAAAAACGGAGGCATGAAACTAGAAAAGGGACGAAAGAGAAGCGAATTTTTATTTTCTCTTCGAATTTATACAGCATTTTTTTTTTTTTTTTTTTGCTTAAATAAGGTTTTTTAAATTACAAAATTTTTGCATATCAATCTGCGAGTTGTTAAATGTAAGATTGTTAATTAAATTTTTAAAAAAGACTTGAAAAAAGTTCTAGAAATTTAATTTTGCCTTTAACAAAATTACACGTAACTACATTAATATTTTAATTGACTGCTCACTTTCAAAATCAACTAGTTTTCTTACACGGTACTGTAGGAAACAGCACAAGAAGGGTTGAGTAATGAAATTAACAAAAGGAAAAAGAGATGTCTCTGGGGTAAAATGTATGACGTTAAGAAAGATGTCACGTAAAAAATAGGATGTCATAGCAATAAAGAAGTCATTGGAAAAAGACATCAAGATATAAAAGAAATAAATGGATGAAAGGCCAGGTTCTGTGGGCAGGAAAATTATGATGATGATACAAAGCAGCGTGACAAACATATGCATTTAGGAGTAAATACAATATACGCAGTCTTGTTTGAGACAGGATAGACTGTGTGATTGCTAGTGTTGTTATTAAAGAATAAAATATTTAATAAAAATAACAGAGAAATTTAAATGAGAATAAACAGCGAAACTATGAATTGAGACTCATGTGAGCCAACTCAACATGGAAGCATTGCACACAGTGTCAAGTAATGTCGTGGTATTAGACCTCTCTAAACAATAGCCAAAATGAATTACCTGCATATCTAGGAATACGTGGTGGATGGTATAGTGTGGAGAGAGTGTAATGCAAAGGATTATTATTAGAATTATGAAAAAAAATGTATGTAGTATGCACCAAGATTCCATCTTGGTATGCACTGTGAGGTAATCGAATGTAGCTGCCAAAATTTTCCTCCAGCAATTTTAAGTAGAAACCAGAGGAACAGTATGCAAAATGTGATAAGGTAAAAGAATAAGAAAAAAGAATTTGCCGTGGATAGACAGGTCTCCAAAAATCGGGAAAATTTTTATCTTTTTTTTTTTTTTTTTTGCACGAAGTGAAGAACTAGAACGGATATGTTTTTCCAAAGTGCACGTGCTGTCAAGAGTGACACTCGGAATATTAAATGAGCTACAAGTAGCTCAATACATATTACCAAAGAAAAGATGAGGGTGGGGAACGTAGCTGGTTCTCGTTCATTGTACGTGACCTGCCTCAATTGATGGTTGTTGCTCCACTTTAAAGGCAAAGAAATGCGTTTACAGCTAACTACGAAGATTATGTGACTCGCAAATTGTGCCACCCGTGTTCTTAGTTACTGAGAAAGAGCAAAGAAACGCAGTAACAACCAAGACAATACCGGGTTTCGTGGAAATGAGCTCCGTTTGTCAGACGGCAAAAATCACCAAACGCTGCTTGGCTGCGGAGACTAATTCAAAGGCCCCACTGATTTCTCCGTTGTCGAGTTTGTAGGCAAAGCAACATTCCCTCCTCCTCCTCCTCCTCCTCCTCCTCCTCCTCCCTTAATGGGGTCTCAAGCGCTGTGATTGCAAGCAATACAGCCAAATAACAAAGGAATTATTGGTACCCGATGATGGCGCCTCTCACCGGGAGAAATGTGTATATATGTTAACTGCTCTCCTACAGTTTTCGATTATAATCATTGCTTCGGTTATTACTTTGAGTCCTGCGATAAATCTCCGGGAAATTAGTTAAATTGCAGGATATTCCCGGGTTAGCATGCAATGTTTCTATACTTTTTCCTTTTTCTATTTCACCAGTTTTAACAAATTTTCCTCTGTGATAAATTCATTGCAAATGCATGTTAACAGAAATATGATATTTGATGATTATTTACACCCATTACCCTCTTGGGTGCTTTCGTTAGTGATTTTTGTTAATAATCCGTAGTTTTGAGTCATGGTCGTTGACTACCAAATTTGATGAACAATGAAATCCGAACAAAGTAAATCGAAAACGGTTGAAACAAAAAAAAAAAAAAAAAAAAAAAAAAATTCACCCGCAAAATCGTAATTGAGTGCCTAAAGATGGGAATAATAGGGATTACAAGATGGTGGTAGATATCATTAGATATGAAAAGCAACTAGACTAAGCTCTAGGATCTTTAGTTTACTGTAATGACAGAAATGCATACCAACAAACCCTAAAGTATTACACAGGGTCCGAGTCCCTACCTGACACTCCCCCCCCCCCAAAAAAAAATGGGGTGGGGAGTCCCATTACGAGGCTTCCCGTTGTCATCCAACTCTTGATGGTTAGGTCATGTAATCTCGCCTTGATGTGGAGATAATTTGGATGCTTAGATTAAGGCGTGGCAGAATACATAAACAATTATTTCGAAACCTTACTCGGTTGCAGTTTTCGTGAAAGGAAGACTGAACAACACTGGAATATCATACACCACATCTGTTATATTTTAATAATAATATCAAACACTTAAGATAATCATTAAATGTAAATCCTTGGGTGCTATAGAGTAACAGTTTGGTGGTACCGTGAGAGAATGATACCAATCCAGACGTCAGCTAGCAGAATGACTTTAAGAACGTTCAGTAAATTTTATTGGACTTTTCGAACTTAGTCGGGTGGACGTGAGTCGTGATGGTCCTCGCCAGTTCTCTTTCCGGTGAATGCACCATCCTGTTTAGTAAAGAGAAAACAGTCACTGAAATCCTGTTTAGTAAAGAATAAACAGTCACTGAAATCCTGTTTAGTAAAGAGAAAAGTCACTGAAATCCTGTTTAGTAAAGAGAAAACAGTCACTGAAATCCTGTGTAGTAAAGAGACAACAGTCACTGAAATCCTGTTTAGTAAAGAGACAAGTCACTGAAATCCTGTTTAATAAAGAGAAAAGTCACTGAAATCCTGTTTAGTAAAGAGAAAACAGTCACTGAAACCCTGTTTAGTAAAGAGAAAACAGTCACTGAAATCATGTTTAGTAAAGAGAAAACAGTCACTGACATCCTGTTTAGTAAAGAGAAAAGTCAAGAAATCCTGTTTAGTAAAGAGAAAAGTCACTATAATCCTGTTTAGTAAAGAGAAAACAGTCACTGAAATCCTGTTTAGTAAAGAGAAAACAGTCACTGAAATCCTGTTTAGTAAAGAGAAAAGTCACTCAAAACCTGTTTAGTAAAGAGAAAAGTCACTGAAATCCTGTTTAGTAGAGAAAAGTCACTGAAATCCTGTTTAGTAAAGAGAGAAACAGTCACTGAAACCCTGTTTAGTAAAGAGAAAACAGTCACTGAAATCATGTTTAGTAAAGAGAAAAGTCACTGACATCCTGTTTAGTAAAGAGAAAACAGTCACTGAAATCCTGTTTAGTAAAGAGAAAAGTCACTGAAATCCTGTTTAGTAAAGAGAAAACAGTCACTGAAATCCTGTTTAGTAAAGAGAAAACAGTCACTGAAATCCTGTTTAGTAAAGAGAAAAGTCACTCAAAACCTGTTTAGTAAAGAGAAAAGTCACGCTGAAATCCTGTTTAGTAGAGAAAAGTCACTGAAATCCTGTTTAGTAAAGAGAAAACAGTCACTGAAATCCTGTTTAGTAAAGAGAAAACAGTCACCAAAAAGAGGTATCTGTGGGAATAAGGACGAAGCATATGTAGGAAAAAAAATGAAAGATAATTTTGTGAACTCAGTGAATTACATAATTATGTACCAATACGCATACTATCAGTCTTCTCTTTGAAAGAGTGATGAGAAGCATTAACATAATGAGATCATTAATGATAGAGTAGTAGAGATTGCGTGGACGATTAAGTTTGAGGGTTCCTGGAAAAATAATATTATAATTTTTTAAAATTTATTTTTGGTGATTTTTTGTTTGTGTTTATCGCTATGATATCCATATTAGGATAATTTATTTTTTTTATATTTTGTGTGATATATTACTGGGATTCTGACATTTTTCACTGGGGAACGTGGATCGTTTGATATATGGAAATAAAGGATTAACAAAAATACTTGAATATAATTTGATTTTGCTTAGGCAGTTTATCGCTACTTATTTACGTGATTTTTTTATCCGTACAATTGTCTATCTGCCATTTTCTCTTTTTTTTTTTTTACACGCATTGTCATTCTATTCAGTGGAAGCTAGTTTTAAAAGTTAATGGCTCTTTCAAAACCCCATGAAAATGTGAGAATATTTTGAGTTTAAAATCATTATTACTTCTAATTCAACGTGTAACTCGATACAGTCTGATTCAAGTACGAGCAGATTAAAGAAATAATTGATAAAATTCTGCTATTGTAAAGTCTGGCATTTGTGTTAGCGAATTGGAAACAAAATACGGTGGACAGGTCATAATGTCATGCAACCCTTATACTTCAGAATTATACTGAATTTCTAAATTGCTGCAAGGTATAGCTATTGTGCGTAATGAGCATCGAAATATAGATTTTCATCATTTTGATTATTAGATATAGCTTTGGGTCTGAAGATGGATATCATGAGTATGTATTTCGATATATATGTACATACTTATTATTATTATTATTATTATTATTATTATTATTATTATTATTATTATTATTATTATTATTATTACAAGCTAAACTGCAACCCAAGAACAAGCCCAATTGTCCAGTTGGTAAAGCACACCTCAGTACCTAAAAGGAAACAGAATTAAAGAGTAAACTGTGAAAAAGAAACTTCCATCACTGCCTTAAACGTTGCGAGACGCGAGGGGTCTCTGTGAAATTCCACCACAAGTGTGATTCCTGTGCTTTCACTTCCACATATCTCCACTCATCTCCAGCCTCCCTTCTCACAGTTCTTATCCAAGTAGTTCTGAATCTTCAAACCCTTCTGGAGCTCAAAGGGGTCCATCTGACACTGTCACGCACTGTTCTCAGAGGAGCTGTTCGAAAGGCATGTTCAAACCAGCTATATCTCCCTGCCGTTATTTATTCTACATTTGGAGCTTCCGTAATTTCCCTTGTGGTATTCTGATTCTGCCTTGCCATCTGGCTCCTCTTAGTCATCGTAAAACTTCATTTCCGAATCAACAAAATCTTTCTGTTTCATTTTTATTGATTGTCAAGTCTCTTTCAGCCTGTCCATGTTTTGCCCGTTTTGGTCTTTGGCCAAATTCTAGCTGCAGAGAACCTGTACCGGATACCATTGTTCTTAAATATTTGAAAAGTTCAACCTCTTTTAAGGGTTTCTCGATCTAATGTTAGTTCGACCTTTTGTGTATAATGAGGGAGAGCATGCACAAAAAGTATGGAAGAGAAATAACAGAGAAAAACGAATTATGAAGTGAAGCTCATGTCAGACTTTTCAAGACAAAAAGCATTTGCAGCAAGTTTGAACTTCTAAAGTTGCGGCGATTCTGCTAAAAGAGTAGGAATTTCACTTCACAATTTTGTGACTACAGAAATAGAAAACTCTATGGCACTGAACCTCATAGAAGAAATGGCAAGGATTATAGAATTAACTACATATCTACTACTATATGGTGTAGGGGTTAGTCTATGAATCTATGAATGCATCAGATGATCAGCTTTATGAAATATGCAGCATATACAGTGAGATAATTGAACGGCGATACCAGAAATTAATATCAAGGTCAGGAAAAAGAAATTTAATAGAACTCCAGTTTGCGTCCATCAGTTTTAGATGCAAGCCAGTTGCTGAACACCAAAAACGGTAATAATTCAGTCCATGGCAGAATAACAGGATAAAAATGTTTCCTCAGAGTGGGCAGATCTCTAAAAACTTGATATATTTTATCGTTACATCAATTTTTTTTTGGCAATTGAAGAAGAGATAGGCTGAATAATCAAAAGTGCAACCAGCACCAAGAATTACTCATAGAAATTCAAGTGAGTAGCAAGTAGTTAAGGAAAATCTGTTAGTGCAAACTTCTTGGTGGGATGAGGATTCATTGTCGCTGACAGTAGGGATTAATTGGTATGCCTGCCACAAACCTTCATGGGATGACAAGTTTTATAGGAAACTTAGTACTAATTTGACATACCTGTACACTGCCATCCGCCCCCTTGCCTTATGAATGGCTTTACTCTTGTCTGGAGGCAACTATTAGATCCCTAATATTACCATGTAGTACGAACACACACACACACACACACACACACACACACACACACACACACACACATATATATATATATATATATATATATATATATATATATATATATATATATATATATATATATATATATATATATATATATATATATATATATATATATATATATATATATATATATATATATACATACATACATACATACATACATACACACACAGACACATATACATACTTACACATACTGCGACGTTTTCCTCAAATGCTTAATATCCGTCGCGTCTCCGCAAAGGTATTTGAATGTCCTCGTGACGCCTGACAGGAGAAGGAAGTCATCAAAATGGCTCATTAATTATTAAGTGAGGAAACCCGAAGAAATTGCAGCAGCCATGTTGCCTTCGCCATTACCGATGGCGCTCTCGATTTTGCATAGTCAATTGGTCCTTCAGGTTGCAAGGCAATTGCAAATGTCGCAATTGTCGAACTCCCACCTGTTGATTGCAGTACTGCAAACATCATTATTTAAAAGCCATGAAGTCGCGTCTCTCTCTCTCTCTCTCTCTCTCTCTCTCTCTCTCTCTCTCTCTCTCTGAAGAGGAAGGATCAAGTTAATTACTTTTCATTAAAACCTTCTGTGCTTCTGTTGTTCAGGCAGTAAAGTATGTACATGGTGGTCAGTCCACTTTCGTGTAGCGTTTAGGTTCGTAGATATAGGGAACGATTGCAAGAAAAGAAAAGTAGTCGGTAAGTATGTTGTTTAAAGCGTATACTAACTTAAAGTAAAACATAATCAGGCTTAGTTGAGTCAATAATCATTCACATGAAAGATTAGGTCATTTGTCATTTTATCTCTCTCTCTCTCTCTCTCTCTCTCTCTCTCTCTCTCTCTCTCTCTCTCTCTCTCTCTCTCTCTGCTTCTGAATTACACGCTTTATTTTTTTTTAAACCTGTGTAATTATAGGTATTCGTCGCGTTTTACTGAGAAAATAATATGTAGCTCTGCTATGAGATATTTAGAAGTTTTGGTACAGCATCTAGCACAAAAAAAAAACGTAAGATAGGGAACAGCGTAGGCTGAACATCCCCGCCTTGTAAAATACCGAGCGTTACGGAGACTTGAGATGACCCTTAGCAGTTTGATGCAGGTGGCAATAAATCATTATGAGCCCAAATGCCCCTGATGAAAAATTACATCATCAGAACTTTTCCGTCGAATATTTTTGAAAATGACATGTTCATCTTTCACTATGGATGTAAACTTTAGTGACTGTATAATGAAACAGCAAATAAACGAAAGAAAAGAAGAACCTAATGCGTATGTCACATAAAATATAATCCAATAAAGAATGGAGGTAGGAAGAATATTAATTTTCTTCCACGACAGGGAATAGCCTCTGACTTAATCGGCGATCCAATTAACCTCTAATGATCTCATTAAGGTAATGTTTTTCCTCATCATTCATTTTACGTGAAAATTCATATCTGGTCAATATACACATACACATCATCGAACTTCCTAGATAATCTTAGTTTTTTTTTTCTTTTTACACCTCTGTTCGTATATATCCGGTCCTCTTTTACAAGAATACATTAGCGTTACGTAAAATCGAATGAATTTACTTAATACTGACTGGTGCGTTGCTTCTGTAGGACAGTTAGGCACTGGCACTGAGACTTCAGCCTATATAATGGCTCCCCCCTCACGCCCACCACACTCCCGTACGAAAGTTTAAATGGCTGCAAAAATAGCAGTAGGCCTACCTCGCATCCTCACTTATACCGGTTTCCTATTTAATCAACTGCATTCTATCTCAGCAGGTTTTAAATCTTGCCTATGAGAGTTGAGTTTAATTGGATTTAGGCCTATGTATAACGTATTTCGTCCATTCGTGATTACTTTTTGCAAGAAGCCATTATGACCTAATCTTTACCCCAGGACAGCCTTCGCCCTTTATAGCCGATCTTTCAAGTTCAAAAAAGTAAGTCGTCGATACACCTACCATTTCTTTACCTGGAACACGATTTTGACGGAACGGATCGAACGAAAAGCGTCATCATCGGGTTCCAATACTTCCTTTGTTATTTGGCTGTATTGCTTGCAATCACCGCGCTTGAGACCCCTTTAAGGGGGGTGGTGGGTAGGGGAGGGGAGGGAGGGAAGCGTTGCTTTGCCTGCAACCTCGACAAGGGAAAAATCAATGGCTCCTTTGAGCCGCTCTTCGCAGCCAAGCGGCGTTTGGCGATTGTTGCGGTCTGACAAACGGCGTTCGTTTCCAGTAACTCGACGCCAGTGGCGCAATTTGAGACTCGCAATACTTTTTTTTTTTTTTTTTGTTAGTTACCTGCGCGTTTCCTTACTGGTTCATTAGAATTAATGATATCGTAGGATATTGGCAGGGTATTCTTCTACAGTCATGTGTTCTATGAAGCCTGGTACGTACATTTCATGCACATTTTAATTTTCATTTCGTAATTTTTTCTGATAAGATGATGTTTCTTCATGCCTTTTAAAAGCAGCAACATTTATATATAAATATATATATATATATATATATATATATATATATGTATATGTGTGTGTGTGTGTGTGTTTGTATGTATATATATATATATATATATATATATATATATATATATATATATATATAATTTTTAAACTTCACTTTCCAAATTTTTATCACATCATAAAACTGTTTATGAAAATACTTTCAACGTCGTGATGCGCTCTCGGCTCTAACCCATAGAACCGGACTTGAAGTCTTAATTCTCTGTTGTCTTTCTTCGTTACATCTCGCCTTTCATAGGTGTTTGGGTAATTGCAAGTATTAACACCTGTTGAACACTTTCTATATTAAGATAGTTTTGACACTCAATCACCGGAACTTGTCTCTGACTTTCCGTATTCCACAATGTTCTGATAAAGATGACCTTAATTATTAATTTCCTTTTGCTTCTGTCATTAGTCTGCTGCTTCACTGCTTTTCTCAGGAGCTAATCACACAACCCACCCTTTCCTACTTTCAAGGTCATTCAGTTATTATACTGAAACTTAATGATAGAAATCGGGTGATGATTTACGAACCATTAGGGGACTCTCTCTCTCTCTCTCTCTCTCTCTCTCTCTCTCTCTCTCTCTCTCTCTCTCTCTCTCTCTCTCTCTCTCTGCGCCAATGGAAACGACTAATTCCATTATCATGCTTGCGAAAAAGATTTGAATTCTTTTCTCCCCTCTGTAAACTTCCAATTATTTGCAAGAAATATGACCATCATGGAACACAAAGAGAATTATTTTCCATTTTATTTTTATTTCGGAATAAAATCTCAAAGAAAAAAGCATTGCAAAAGTCTTCCTACTTGCTGTCACAAACCAACAGGAGTCTCCGTCATATATTTTTCTTTTCTCTCTCACGGAGATAATGGATTTTGTTGATAAATTATTTCTTTTTTTTCTTGGGCAACTCATTTTCCGTCGATGGGCGAACCGGGGAAAATACTCGGTGTATTGCGAGACGATTTTATTAATGATTCTCTTTGGGGGAAAACTGAGTGGTTTTGTGATCTGTATATATATACATATATATATATACAGTATATAGATATATATATATATGTATATATGTATATATATATACATATATATACATACATACATACACACACACACACATATACATATATATATATATATATATATATATATATATATATATATATATATATATATATATATATATATATATATATATATATAATGTAGAATCTAGTGGTCACTTTTTACCAGATACATATGTAATTGTAATAGCCACAATGCCGTCTTAAGCTTCTCGAGTTCTTCGCGCTTTTTTGGATGCGCTTGTCACTACAAAGCCTTAAGATCCAAGTGCAAGAAATATGAAGAAATTCTGATGTTCGGTAGCGGGAAACGAGCCCGGGTCCCCTAACCAGAACGAGGTACCATTGTCGCCCTGACCACAAGAAGGATTGTCCACTTGGCTGCGATGGTGAGGATGAGCAGATCTAATATATATATATATATATATATATATATATATATATATATATATATATATATATATATATATATATATATATATATATATATATATATATATATATATATATATGTATATATATATATAATATATATATATATATATATATATATATATATGTATATATGTATATATATATATATATATATATATATATATATATATATGTATGAGAGTATATGTAATGAGAGGCACTTTTTATCCTTCTCGTAGTCAGGTCGACAATGGTACCTTGTTCTGGTTAGGGGACCCGGGTTTGTTTCCCACTACCGGGCATCAGAATTTCTTCATATTTCTTGCACTTGGATCTTAAGGCTTTGTAGTGACAAGCGTATCCAAAAAAGCTCGAAGAATTCGAGAAAGTTGAAGGGCATCGTGGCTATTACAGTTACACACACACACACACACACACACACATATATATATATATATATATATATATATATATATATATATATATATATATATATATATATATATATATACACTCATATCAACACACAATCACGTGTGAAACAGAAATACATTTCTGACTCACATCGAATTTTTAATAAGAATAAGGTATCATGAAATTTCCACCGGCCATTTTATTCTTATTATGCATATGAATATGCACACACATATACATAATATATATACATATATGTATATATATATATATATATATATATATATATATATATATATATATATATATATATATATATATGAAGAAAGAAAAACTGTTTTTATAGTGAGTGGTATTACCCAAATGATTACCTCATCAGACCCTTCTTTGTTAATACGATATGAAGGTATACATTTGGACTGAATAGTGATTACTCACGTGTTTGCTATTTGAGAGAGAGAGAGAGAGAGAGAGAGAGAGAGAGAGAGATTTGTAGATATGGCATTTATATTTTAGCATAATCAGACGAATTTGCCTTTTTCGTATTGTTTCTCCCAAATGTGTGATGAAAATGCACTAAAAGAGGAAATTAGTTTTCCATTTGGCTGTCAGCGCAATTAAAAAAATTATTATCGAAAAATTTTATTCGATGAATGCAAAAGAATAAAAAAAAAAAAAAAGCCATTCCAATTTTGCGTCGCAGAGAAATTTATGCCATTGGATAAAAGCTGGCTTTGGGATTAGGGTCAGGAGTACTGGGACTCTCTCTCTCTCTCTCTCTCTCTCTCTCTCTCTCTCTCTCTCTCTCTCTCTCTCTCTCTCGCGAACGCACCTGCTCTAATGACGTGATAAATATAATCCCTGGCTTATGTTCAGAATGGCTGCTCACCTGCGGGAACGAGAAAGCACAAGATTCGCATCAAAGTCTGATTGCTCCCAGGTGTGTGCAATGACCTTACCTGACACTTTTATTTGGCCCGCGCACTAATTAGACAACTTTATCATATCGCTGAATTGATTGGCGTGGGGAGAGGAAGAAGGAGTATTTGCCACCGGTGATTGGGAGAATTATACACACACTATATATATATATATATATATATATATATATATATATATATATATATATATATATATATATATATATATATATGTATATTCATATATATATATATATATATATATATATATATATATATATATATATATATATATATATTGTATATATGTATATATCTTCTATTCTTCTTCTTTTAACGTCTTTTTCCCATTTTTTGTATGGGGTAAAATGCCTTCTTTGAAGGACTTTTGATTTGGCTTTGGGGTAGACCTGTAGTCTCTCGGCTGCCCTGCCTGACATCAACTTAGATATATGTTTATATATACCTGATACGCCCTTTCTTAGTTGTTGCGCGGGTAGGGTTCGGAGATATATGTTTTTATATATATATATTTACAATATATCCGTTGATACATATATAATATGTCTATATATATATATATATATATCATATATATATATATTTATATATATACATACATGCAATTGTATATATACATATACATATATATATATATATATATATATATATATATATATATATATATATTGTATATATATATATATATATATATATATATATATATATATATATATATATATATATATATTCATCTTTTCCGTGAGAACTGGTTACCTTAGATTTTCAGCAGTATCATGGGGTGAAGTTGGAAGCCCCATACTCTTCCGTGCCATTGCTGTGACTGCCACAGTTGACCATCTACCAGATACTTAATTAGTGTTAAATTCAACCAAATCATAATATGATTTAGGAGAATGTTCCCAGAGCGTTTCGCCTTGCTCTGGAGTCGAGCTCTTATTTTATTGATGTCAGCTCAGGCCAGAATCAATAAAAACAAAATCCGAGTCATTTCAGAATACTTAGAGACATGATAGCATAGTCAGGAGAGACGTTTATGCAGCATGTCCAGAAGTTAAAAAGGTATAGTGTGATTTAAACTAAGGTTTAAATTAAGATTTAAAATCCAACGCTGACCTTGACTATTTCAGAGTACCTAAAAATGTGGCGATTGAGTTAGATAACTTATAACGACACGATATCTCTAGTGAATATTGCGAGGCGTCTTCTTCGAACGCTCGCCAAACAAACTTCCGGGCCACTGCATCCAAGTTTTTTTGTTTTTGGGTGGGGGAAGAGAAAGAAGGGGGGCTTCGTCGCGTGGGGTGGGAAATGTCTCTGGCTGTCGAAGTTTATGAGCGTTAATCCGTATAGCGTCAGTGTTTTTTTTAAAGAGCAGCAGCGAGTGTTGGATTTGCATGCCGAGAGAGAGAGAGAGAGAGAGAGAGAGAGAGAGAGAGAGAGAGAGAGAGTGGATGACGTCAGCATCGTATATCACTCTTTGGACATTATTTTTATTTCGTACTTCTTGAGTTGCAAATTTATGATTGCCTGATCACACACACACACACACACACACACACATATTTATTTATATATACACATATATATATATATATATATATATATATATATATATATATATATATATATATTGCTTTCCTTTCC
>NC_089745.1:15099024-15101524 GCF_040412425.1 Macrobrachium rosenbergii
TTATGGACGAAGTTCGAATAAGAATGATAGTACTTTTTTTTAATTTATGAATTACTGTTATATATTTTTTTGCATGTTTTAGATTGCCGGTTAGAGATGACTGATTCCTTTTTTGTTTGCCATTGTAAATTTGGCGTCTTGGAAACATTTTTTTTTGTTTCATACACTGTTACGTTTCCAGGAAATATTCCATGTTCTTAGTGCAGCAAGTCTTAACTTTGCTTTGCCTTTTCGTTCCCCATTTTGCAAGTTTTGTGCAAACTATTTACCCGTTTTCCTGGAAATGCGTATTGTTCGCACCTTCATTAAAACCTAAGTATACATCTTATTTTAAACTCAGTACTTCGTAAACAAAGGCTTCACTCTCCTGTGCGGAGATCGAGTATCTGTTTTTATTTACTTTATTTTTATCGTTGATATTTTTTATCATTGTCTATAATTCGAGGCCATTAGATTAGATTTTAGTTTTCCTAATGAAAAATTGCTCTCTCTCTCTCTCTCTCTCTCTCTCTCTCTCTCTCTCTCTCTCTCTCTCTCTCTCTCTCTCTCTCTCATTGGGTATTTTAGAAGTCATCAAAATTTCGACCTTTCCTTGTCTTACAATTTTTGCCTTCCTTTTGCGGGAATTAACGAAATTTGGTTAGCGACCTCCTCAGCTTCATGATGACTGCCTAGTCCGTTTATCTTCACTGCACTTTTTGGTCAAGTTTCCAAATCTCGGACCTTGATAATTCCTTTCCCCTCTAAATGCTAGTTGAAGGTCATAACCCTCTTTACAGAGTTCTCCCATTGGTCTTTTTTATGTTCAGTGGTATATGTGATTTTATCAGGGAATCGGGCTTTCTTCAGATAATGCCAGCAACTGTGAATTAAAAGGCATAAATATATTGATAATGATATGTAGGAAATGAATAAACGATTAATGAAAATTTGGTTGGGATTTCAATTTACTTAAAGTTTTCAATATCAACCGATTAATTACAGGCGTCGATAAGGATTGCGAAAGTAACGGCAGACTAGAGTAACCAGTCAGTTAATCAATCTTAAACTCGCTTCAGTTGTCTGTCAGCCACTGTATTAATTTTGCTCAAGAAACATGTTTTCAGGAGGATGGTGCAGCCTTCCAAAAAGATATCCATTGAAATAAGTTACAGGCTTACTGTATCACTATAGTAAAATTCCATTCAAAATTGTCCCAGGTTTCATGACTAATGTCACCTTTCTCTCTCTCTCTCTCTCTCTCTCTCTCTCTCTCTCTCTCTCTCTCTCTCTCTCTCTCTCTCTCTGTCGGTTCTTCTCTTTGGTATTTTGTGGTGTGGAAGTCTGGCCTTTATAGTGTGCTTTACCCGAATACTTATGCATTATAAATAAATAATAATGATTATAATTATTATAAATAGTTACAATATATTAATAATGTTGCAATATAATTTTACTCTAGATTTGTAAAGCACAATACATTACTCTGCCTTTACTTGCCTAAGGTCTTGCGAGACTCAAATGGGATTACATTATCTGTGGTATGTATATAAACACATCTCTTCTTGTATTACTGTTATGATTGTTAGTGTTATATATAATAGCTAGTTCTAATGCATTTCATTTGTGTGGAGCCTTCTGTACGATATATAACTCTTCCATCAGCCTGTACCGTTCAGTAGGTTTCCCAAGGTAATATGAAGATTCTTTTTGTAAGGGGTTTATTTCCTCTGACGTTTCGACTCATGCTCCGGCGGTCATCTGCTGAGAGATACAAACTGAATGAAATAAGACAGCAGGCGAAAAGGCATTCATCGCAGACGGGTGAGTTACAGTCATCGGTTTGACTGGTGTGCTGAATTGCGTTTGGCTGCTGGAAGCATTCTTCTTAGCCAAGTCGATGCGGTTGGCTAACTTAATGTTAGCTACATGCTAATGAAAAGAAGTTTATATGACCCATACAGAAGACTGTATACAAATTTAATGACTTAGAAATAGGTATTATATTCAACAGTACTCCCCTTGGGTAAGATAACATCCCTAATTTAGATTAATTTAACATCCCTAATTTAGATTAATTTTATTGTTGTGCTTGGACCCTGACTGACATTGTAACGGTGACATGGTGTACATCTTTATTTTTAAGTAAATAAGGTCTATGTATTGAACATCTGTTGCGCGCAACGACAGCTTGTTGGCAAGTGTCACCCCTGGGTTCGAATTCAGTATTTCTGGCATCCTTTTCCTGCGTCTCCGTTCCATGGTTCTCTGCTCTGCCTTTGGTATAGTGTTAGCGGGTGGTGGTTCCAGTGAGGCCTAAGAAGCTAGTAAAGTGACTTCTCATGTAATTCTAGAGCCCATAATCAGTATCAGTATTATCTTTGATGAGAGTCCCAGATTGGCCTTCCGCAGGAAAGCGAGTGAGTGCGTCGAAACACTCACGCAAATAAAAGAGAGAGAGAGAGAGAGAGAGAGAGAGAGAGAGAGAGAGAGAGAGAGAGAGACGGAGAGAAGGGATTCG
>NC_089745.1:15106524-15171524 GCF_040412425.1 Macrobrachium rosenbergii
TCGTTTTTACGTCACCTTTTCCTTCCGTTGTTGATGGGTTCATTCTCATTTCTCGCCTGACGCTCCACCTTTTCTTCCCGGTGCTGTCAGACGTACAAGTCACCTTTTCCTTGCGTGCTTGATGGGTTCATTCTCATTTCTCACCTGACGCTCCACCTTTTCTTCCCGGTGCTGTCAGACGTACAGTATGATTAACCTACAACAATAAATCCCCTACAACAAATTTTTTATCAGAATTTACGTGAGTTTTGATCATAATATATGATAATAATTAATATAATTGTTTTTTACCTCGATAAAATCTACATTAAAACCTTAATTGATAATTTCTTTCTATAGTAAGCGAAGGCGAGTCCGTGCATGCATAGCAGTGGCTAAACCTGACGCTTTCAACCAGCAGTAACCACCACCAAACTCTCTCTCTCTCTCTCTCTCTCTCTCTCTCTCTCTCTCTCTCTCAAGGCACCACTCCAACACTTCGGAGCGAAATCTCTCTATTTATGAACGAGCGGGGCAAATGACTTGTGTTTTCACTTTTCACGTGAAGAGGAGGTTGCCATATGTCGCATATGTAAAATTAAGTTATTTTTCGATATATGTTCCTTTTATGGGCGTCTGCTCTTGCAAAGAAGTAGGTAACAGAGTTATGGAATCATTTGAGGTTTAATGATATATCATCTCAACTTCTGTACTATATGTACCAGAAGTTTCCGGCTAATGTTTTTTCGTTCCTTATGCAGACGCAATTATTACCTTTAGAGAAGAACAACAATTTACGACGGAAAAAAGTGGGAGGTAGCGTCTGCATAAGGAACGAAAAAGATATTAGCCGGAAACTTTTGGTACATATAATATAGAAGTTGAGATGATGTATCATTATACCTCAAATGATTCCATAACTCTAATACCTACTTCTTTGCAAGAGCTGACGCCCATAAAAGGAATATATATTGAAAAATAACATAATTTTACATACGGAACATCTGCCAAACGCTTCATCACGTGAAAAGCTATAATCACAAGTCATTTGCCCCGCTCGTTCATGCATATGGTTGAAGACGTTTTATGATATAAGTAAATAAAAAGATTCCCTTTTTGCGTACGGTGTTAAAATGGTCCTACACACGATCCTACGTCATTTTTTACATGATCACCAACATCATGTAGGAAGAACAACACGTTGTTGGTTGTGCTGTTTAACTTTTGTAGGTGGAGACTGTTCCCTTGGGAAACACGCAGGTCTTATAAATCAAAATCATTCATTCACCATCTAGCATTTAAAGTGTAAAACTACCAAGACCTGTTCAAAGGAATCATCTAAAATTGACATTACATGCTTGGCATGAGAATTACCTAATCGAGGACTCTCTCTCTCTCTCTCTCTCTCTCTCTCTCTCTCTCTCTCTCTCTGCCTGGGTCAACAAATGCCAATTTCCTCTTTAATTCATTCGCTTCCTTCTTCGTTTTAACCTTCGGAATTCGTTATAGCGACTGCTTCGTGACGTTACGGTGACGTATTTCGTTATACAGTAGGAATTTTTTCTTGCAATTTTGAAAACCAATATATAACTGTTCAAAGGTAGATTAAACTAAAATGCGACTCATGAAGAACGTGTTATTTTTTTTTATTTTTTTTTTTAGTGATGGATAAGCCTTAAAGGAAGTCATAGTGAAGTAGCAAGGCCCTATGACAGAAAACTAAACTATATAGAGAATTCAGAAATATGGAGATGATGTTATACCATCAAATATTTCAGAAATACCAAAGGGACAATATTAGAAATTTAAATCCTAAAGACAAAATCAGAGCCATACGTTAAAAAGACAGTTTATATATATAAAAACAAGTGTTACGAATATGTGTATGCTGAATAATTCTCCGATAATGAATTACAGCATGACTTGCAGGCTAAATGGAAACTGGAGTCATGATATGTAAGAATAAAAGGAAGATAAATGTACGTTACTTTCCTTTGGGGTAATGTGACGTATGAGGTTGGCGATTTTATTCATGTTTGTGAGGTGGCCGTACGCATGCCAATGTACCACGTTCATTAAAACTGTACATTACACAGTTTTTTTTACAAGTATATATATTTAGTTTTCCCTGGCAAGGAGATGGGTTGGTCAACCAGTATATGTATGTATATATATATATATATATATATATATATATATATATATATATATATATATATATATATATATATATATATATATATATATAGCCTATATATGTTTATAATGCATATATATATATATATATATATATATATATATATATATATATATATATGTATGTATGTATGTATGTATGTATATATAAATTAAATATATATATACATATGTATATACTTTATGTATATTATGTGTATATATATGTAAGTATGTATTGTATGTGTGTTACCCCGCATTTCCACAGGTCATTTCAAATGTTCAGAGAGTTAACCAAACACCTAATATCATTTGGTAGTGATATTCACCATCGAAAAATCCCCCGAATCATTTCCCTAAGACAAGACACGATGCGAACATCTTAAGGAGAGACCGACGCTCTCCCTCCGTGACCTCTTCCTTGGTGTTTCCAGTCCCCAGGGTTCGCGAGTTTTGGGCAGAATTTTCTGGGGTTCCTGTTTTATTCCTTGTCGGTAGTTACTTACTTCCTTCGTTGTGCTTGTTGGATTTTATTGGTGTTTACGTAATTGCATGTTCATAATTACTTGCATGTTTCGTGACGGATGGGGTTGATTTTGTGTTTGAGGCTGATTTTAGGGGAAAAGTTGGCATGTAGTGTCTGCATTTTAAGGGGAGTAAGGGAACGGTTAATATATTGCTAGAGAATTGTGAATTTGGGATATGTCTATACAAAGTACACAGTAAGAATTATTTTAAGTAGCAACTGGAAAAAAATAAAGCCCATGTTAAAATAAAAGATTGTGATTAATTTTCAGTCTAAATTTAAGACATTACCATTTGCCGAACATTTTGGATGCAAGCTACTCTGATATCCGCAGTGATTTCTTACTTTCTTTAACAACCTCCCCTTTATTTTATGTCGAAATACTCCTCACTTAAGCCCTTTCAGTCAGATGGTAGATGAAAGAAGAAAGTCGTTATCAGGCGCGATTCTAAACTACGCGATTAGGAAGACAAAGGTTATCCTATTTTGGCGATGCAATATTTTCAGGCAGTAACTTCAGCCTCCTAATCAGCATGGAGAAGAGTCTCCACAACCACTTGATTCGGTTTTGAAGGGTTCCTTGGAAGTCACACCTAGAATAATAGAATAAGAGAGCACTGTGTCGATTGTAATGCAGTTTGAATTAAGCATAATATGGCGCTGAGAGTTTGAACGAACCGGCAGAGAAAAATTTTTTGGAATATGTAAGGAGAAACCATTACTCAGCGTTGCGTGCAGAGCTGATTGACCTCATAGATCCCAGCGCTTGGCCTTTGGCCTAAATTCTATATTCTATTCTATTCTATTCAATGTTGCGTTCAAACCTACGAATCTTGCGGTTTTTCAGTTGACTTATTCCATCTGAAACTTTTTTTTATCTCTATTTTTCCGCTTTCAGTAAAGAGTCCTTCATTCGCCTTTGTGGAAATAGAGGTAATAGTAATTTACTACATTTTGTACTTCTCTGTTTCGTTCCCCTTGGTCTCTTCTCATGTATACCTCAAATTTCTCGAACTTTATCTTGTTCAGTTATTCTTATCACATTTACAAATCACATCCTTTGGGCAAGGTCCCGGAGACTAGAAATGGGACTTATTGGTCTTTTTAAGCTATAGTACTCCTAGTATATATAGCGCGCACGCTCATGTGTTTGTATGTGAGCGTGGGTGGATATTGGTTTGAGTGGTATTTAGTTATCCTGTGATCTTATTTTTTGTTTCCACTGAATCGAAGCTGCAAGTCCTTTCTTCTTCGATGTGTTCAAAGAGATCGGAATCTTGTCTGCTGGGATCAAGGCAGATTTTCTTCAGATTTAGAGGGACCACTTTCTTAGAACCGTTCCAAACGGTGAGAGAGAGAGAGAGAGAGAGAGAGAGAGAGAGAGAGAGAGAGAGAGAGACAGAGAGAGATGCCATCTCAGAGGAAGGGAGATGTGTAGTTGAAGATTCTCGCTGTCTGTGATCAGTACCAAGAAGCCCCAAGGTCCAATCCAAGATGTGGAGGAAAAGATGGACATTCTCCACTATAATTTCTGGGATTTTTGTTAACTTAATAAGTGAATTATGTACCCGGTGATTAGACAACTGTAATAATGATTGCAGCCACGGTTAAATGTGGAATTTTGCTAGCTACCTCATCGCAGAATGCTTTCTGATGACTGGAAGGCTAACATCTGGCACTACTAAGAAAAAAAATCGTATTTGGAGTGTGTGTGTGTATGTGTATGTGTATATATATATATATATATATATATATATATATATATATATATATATATATATTTTTTTTTTTATTTTTATATGTGTGTGTGTGTGTGTACAATTCGAGGATTGTAAGTGAAGAGGAAATAACAAACTTAGAACAGTAACGCTCCATAGAATTCTTGCTAGACCCAAACAGTTCTGTTGGATATCTGCATAAATATCCCTATAAAAAGAAATGTATACAAATGAACAGATAAGGAATAAGTAAGAACAGAGAGAAAGAAACCCAGACGTCTCGATTCACCGATAATCCCGGATTTTTTAACTGAACCCTCTTGACTGTAAGAAAAGGATCAAGACTCCCTGAGCTCAGAGTAAGATGAAAGGAGAGGAAAGGAAATCCTTGGCAGCGTAAATGGCCAATTACAGCTACACACATCCAAAAAAGACGGTGAGGCGGAAAAGGGAAATAAAATCTTGTGGTTTTCTGATCTACAAAAAGGAGAGATGAGGGTTTGCGGAAGGCAAAGGAAAATATTCTGGTGATCTCCTGCTTTACTAAGAGATGACATTCTCTCTCTCTCTCTCTTCTCTCTCTCTCTCTCTCTCTCTCTCTCTCTCAATCTAACTAATGATCTGTTAAGATACATCTTGGTTTCTCTTTTTCAGAAATTCTTTCATATTGATGAAGTTAACAATTGTCACTTCCCTCTCCATCTGATTAAATTGTCCTTATCTCTATATTTCTTGAGCCAACTTCCTCTCTCTCTCTCTCTCTCTCTCTCTCTCTCTCTCTCTCTCTCTCTCTCTCTCTCTCTCTCTCTCTCTCTCTCTCTCTCTCATTTTCTAATTATATATGTTTATATATCATCAATCGCCATACTCCAGATATTAATTTAAAGCTAATACCAAGAAACCCTTTAACGATTGGCTCTCTATTTAAGTACAAAGAAAAACTAAACCCACTAATAACCTCCAGTCTAATATACAAATCCATTTCCCCCAGTTGTGACCTGGGAACGTATGGCGGTTGCACTCGGAGGTTGCTGAAGGTGAGAATAGATTCTCATCTTGGTGTTAGCTACAGAACAGGGCTTAAACTATCGAACCCAGAATTCTCTAGCATGCTTGACGATGTCCTTGAATGTAAACATAAAATATGATGATTTTGAAATATTGGGTAGAGCCTCGACTGGCCAACTTCTAACGGTTCTGAAATCATTATTTATGAAACAGATTGTTCCGCAGTTATTCTCCCAGTCCTCTGCCACGCCTCTGTACCTGTCGTGAGTGTTCTTGGAACCCCAAGTTGCCCTGCGTTGTCACTCGACTGTCTTTCTTCTTGAAATACAGGTGTGCCTTCTATTCTGTATTTCAATGCTTGTTTATCAGTTTTAATAATTTTTTGACAATTGTAATTTTTTCATTTTCGTTTTTGTCTGAGTCATTTTAATGATTGTAAATTTGCTTGTCTTTTTAGGCTCGAAAATGGGACTTGTGGTTCAGAAACGTCGGCAATTTTAATAAAGTCATGATATCAACATGCCTGTCCCTCGCCCACTCCGGTTGTTTATATGTATGTATACACATACAAACTTACATGTTTACATACATACATACATGGTGCATTTAGCCGCTTATCCAAAAAAGGTGACATTAACACCACTTCCATAAAAGAGAGTTGGCTCAACACTCCTTTCTTACATTCCAGCTGTTGCTTCTGTAGTTATCCCAATTCTCTCCCAAATCTTTTGCACACACCTTCTACCCTGCCTGCTTCAACTATTCTCTGGGTCACCTTTTTTCTCATTTTACCAAACGGGTCAGTAGCTTCCATTCTTATATCATTCGTTTGTTTACTTTCAACTTTCCCTTCTTGGGAAAACTTTAAATCTCTCAGTAGTATCTGTAGTTTCTCCTCAGTGTTCCAATCCCACAGCTTTGTACCCACATCCCTTACGATCTTTTTACTTCTAGCACCACTCCATCTGTAAAGGTATTCACAACCGTGAAAACGCAATCAGACCAGCTTTTATACACAACCAGTCGCTTCCATCGTGAAACCGTTTTAATTTATCCTAATTGCATATGTCTCCTCAATGCTCTAAACATTACTTTAATTACATATGTGTCCTCAATGCTCTGAACATTACTTATCTATTAATTTTGCATTAGCTTTTCTATGTACATGTAAACCAACAATTGTTTTCCTTTGCAGTCTTTCTACCTTCATCTTACTTCTCATTTTAAGCTTATCATTTATCTTTCCTGTTGGACTAAGCACTGTTATACACCTATAATTCGTACAGTCTTCTTCATCACCATTACCTTCATATAAACAACAATTAATTCTTATTATCCATTCTTTTGAAATACTGTCCCCATTCAGAAATATTTTACACGCCTTGGTCAACAACCCATTCACATTTTTCCTATTAGGTATCTGCAAATTACTTCTAATTGCAACAGTTCGTGGAATTTTTCAATTTTTTCATCCTCTTATTTTCCTTGTGAATTAGCAACAGTCACTTCCAGCAGCATTTTCAAACTTACGCTAAACCAATGTACCTTTAAAACGTTGAGCTGTGTTCAAAATACCCTCTCAGTTAATTGATTTCAGTATTATATATGATTTCAGATATATATATATATATATATATATATATATATATATATATATATATATATATATATATATTATATATTTATATGTATGTGTGTATGTATGTATAATGTATGTATGCATATACACCAACACACACACACACACACACACACATATATATATATATATATATATATATATATATATATATATATATATATATGTATGTATCATATGTATGTATAATATTTATGTAAATATATACATGTATATATAAAGAACTTTTCAATTTTATAAATATTTATATATTTTTTATCGAGGACATATTTTTAATAGCAATTTTGTCAAATGATACCTTTTAAAATACATTGATTTTTCCCATCGAACTGTAGACATTTTCGTCAGCACAACGAAAAAACGTAATATCTTTGCCTTTATATTAAAGGTTTTTATTGAATTAGGCTCAGTTTAAGCATTTTCCTTGATTTTTCTCTATCGAAACGCCTCTCATTTTGTGGTGGTTTACCTGTCATTACCTGGGAAAGTTTTGGTCCGAAACTTCGCTAATTTACTAACTAGGACCGGGCGATTTTGCAGAAAGACTTCTATTGATGTTAAAGATGCCTTCTTTTCGTTCAGAAGAAGATGCCTTCTTTTCTTAATCGAACTCTTTTTGTTGCCGTTGTTCGTTTATCTTCCTCCTTGAACTCTCCATGTAATGTAAGATTTGTTCCTTTCATACTTGACCGTCATCGAAGTGCAAGTTGTCTTTTTATTTTCCTCTTTCAGTTATTATCAAAGTTCAAGATGTTTTCCCTGCCCTCATATTCTTCCCAGTGGTCAAAGTGACTCTTCTTCTCTTATTCCTTTACGAGGTTCAGAGTGTTTACTTTTCTTCCCTGATAGCTTCCTGAAGTTCAAGATGTTTCCTCTCTGCCTCATATTCTTCTAAAGGCCTGTCACACTAGGAAACATTGTTTGGAAACTCTTCACGAACAGTTTGCAAACAGTTTGGAACCTACTATGGAAAAAAGTTTGCAAACAGTTTGAAACTCTTTGAAACAGTTTAGAAACACTTTTACAGTATCTTTGTTTCCCATTCAGAATGGAAACATTTAGTGTTTCTTCTGTCCTATGTATATATACACTTTGTATAAGTCCGTCTATCCTCCTTGTACTGTATGTATACGTGAATATAGTATATCCTAATTACATATATACACTTAAACATTCCTTATAAATGTTCAGTATATATATATCTTCCTCCTTATATATATATTATATATAGTTATATGCCCTCTTTCCCTCCTTGATATATATATATATTATATTCAAGATATATATGGCTATATCACTGAGGCCGCCTTACTATATATACCATACCATATATATATCTTTTACATATACATACACGGTAGTGAAAGGCCAAGTCAGCATAATGGCACATTTTGTAAAAACTTGTCACTCTCTTTTTCCCTTTTTAGTTTTCTGTGCATTAAAAATTATTGTAAATTTTGTCTATCCGCACACGGTATCCTGACGACAACGCGAGGTCTGACAGGGAAACATTGTTCTGCAATCCCTCAGATCTTAAAAACTTTTGAAACTGGCTGCAAACAGTTTCCAAGGTACTGTGATCAACCAGTTTGCAAACTTTCCATTCATCAAACAATACTATGTGACAGGCCTTAACTGTCTCACTAGTTTATTGTTTGGGAACAGTTTCAAGGTCTAAAGTTAAACAGTTTGCAAACAGCTTGAAACTTTTGCAAACAATGTCTCCTGTCCAGGGACATAGTTGTCGTCCAAAGTTTTGGTGCCGTAGGCTCATTTTCCTTGGTAGTTTTAATGCACCGAGATAAGAGAAAGAAAGAGATGGGTGAGAATTTTCGGGAGCCTTCATGCTATACCCTGTAGCGGAATTGCTATGGAACAGGTTTTAACAATTTCATTTCGAATGCGGTACTTAATGAAAATTAAGTACTTATGTATGTTATATGTTTATTATATGTATGTAACTATTTGAGAAACATGACATTAATGACAATTTGTTATTATATATATTATGCATGTGTATATACAGTTTAACATATACAACAGAAAAACTGAAGATTTCCATTCTGAAGCAAGAAACAAATATACGGTCAGGTGTTTTAAACAGTTTAGTAAACTTTGTTTCCAAACAGTTTCCAAGCTGTTTGAAAACTATCAATAGTTTTCTTTTTCTCTTTCTCTTTCCAAACAATGAGTTGGACAGGCCTTAAGAGGTCAAAGTGCCTTTTCTTCTCTTATTCCTTTACGAGGTTCAGAATGTTTTCTTTTCTTCCCTGAGAGCTTCCTGAAGTTCAAGATGTTTTCCCTTTTCGCTTTAAAGACAGGTCAAGGATGTCTTCGAAGACTATGCTCTTCTGAGTTCAAGACCTACTTGGGAAAATTGAAAACTTTTCTTGATTTGAAGTTTGACGCATTTCTGAGGCTTATCTTCCTGATACTCCTTTGCGAAGTTCAGGACGCCCTTCTTCCTATGCTCCTTTGATCATCAGATTATCTTCCTATTGACAAGTTCAGGATGCCCTTCTTCTCCTTTCTTTCAGGTTTTGCCCTCTCTGTTTTGTATGCATTTCAGGATGCCCCTCTTTACTTGAGCTCTTCAAGAAGTTAAGGATGCCCTCTCTTCCTTTGACTGAATTTAGTTCAGGATGCCCTCTTCTCCTTGACTCCTTTGTTTAGGGTAAATATCTTCGTCCTTGAGCTCTTCTCGAGTTCAGGATGAAATCTCTTCCTATTTTGACTCCTTTGTGAAGTTCAGGATGCCCTCTCTTTCCTTGACTTTTGCAGATTCTGGAAGTCTCTTAATCTTGAGCTTTCCAGAAGATATCAGGATGCTGTCTTCCTCCTTGACTTATTATTATTATTCTCTTCCTCCTTATTATTATTAGTTCAGGGTGCCCTCTCTTATCCTTGACTCCTTTGTAGGGGTTGATGCCTCTCTTCCTCCTTGAGCTCTTCAAGAAGTTCAGGATGCACCTCTGGGAATTGACTTTTATAAAAGATTTTTCTCCTTGACTCCTTTGCGAACTTCAGGATGCCCTCTCTTCCTCCTTGACTCCTTTGCGAAGTTCAGGATGCCCTCTCTTCCTCCTTGACTCCTTTGCGAAGTTCAGGATGCCCTCTCTTCCTCCTTGAGCTCTTCAAGAAGTTCAGGATGCCCACTCTTCCTCCTTGACTCCTTTCAGCAGAAAATCAGGATGCCCTCTCTCTTCCTCCTTGGCTCCTTTGCGAAGTTCAGGGTGCCCTCTCTTCATCCTTGACTCCTTTGCGAAGTTCAGGATGCCCTCTCTTCCTCCTTGAGCTTTTCAAGAAGTTCAAGATAGCTTCGGTTTCACTGAAGCCGCCTTACTGTACACCATTCATCACCATGTTAATCTTACTGACCCAACCACGGTAGTGATTAGCTATTTCTTTATAAGTTTCATATTTTAGTCGATTTTCACAATTTCCCTTTTAGTTTCTGTACAAGAAAACATTGACGGGGTTTTAGTCTGTCCGTCCAACTGTAAACTCTGTCCGGCTTTTTGCTGTCCGCACTTTTTCTGTCCGCCCTCAGATCTTAAAAACTACTGAGCTAAAGGGCTGCAAATTGGTATGTTGATCATCCATCCTCCATTCATCAAACATACCAAATTGCAGCCCCCTAGCCTCAGTAGTTTATATTTTATTCAAGGTCAAAGTTAGTCATAATCGTGCTTCTGGCATAGAATAGGCCACCACAGAGACCGCGGTTAAAGTTTCATGGGCCGCGGCTCATACAGCGTTATACCGAGATTCACCAAAAAGATAGATCCGTTTTCGGTGGCCTTGATTATTGATTAAATCGATTGCGCCGCATTTTTTCCTTGTTTATTATTAGGAGCCACTAGAGAAAATGAGTTAAATCGTTTTTAATATCGTCTTGGAGTGGGTAACACCCTAACGAATAGCTGGTAGATTTCGATGAACAAAATTGCGCATTAAACTTATCATTTGATTTTCCTGGATGCATCCTTATCTATAGTATTCTTTTTCTCTCTCTCTTTATCTCTGATTATTAAGATTAACATTAACGTTTTCTCTAGCTTCTCGTGTCCATTAACTAAATTGTGGGTAACTAGTGTCATTTCTAACTTTAAACACACGTCGAATGTTGCTGGTCTGAGAGAGAACTAATTGGGAAAATTGAAAACGCTGATTAGAAAGTAGACGCATCTGAGGCATATCTTATATTATTGATATGCTTCGGAATTTCATTTTCAGATGATATTGGATGATCATCAGATTATCTGTATTGACAACTCGTGTTTATCGTATTTCTTTTCCAGGTTTTGCACCTTTTGTTTTGTATGCATTTCTGTTTGTTACTTTGCTTTCAAAGAAAAGCTAAAGATGGCTTTACGTGTGCGCTTTTGAATTTAGTTTAAGTGTTTCCTTGGTATTGTTTAATAAATATAATCGTTTGAACTGAACTCGAGTAGAGGAGAATATATAATTATTTTTATTGTGATCTAACTAACTTAATTAGGTTATCCAGCTGAAGTGAAATAATCATAGGCGATTATCCAGAAGATATCAGATGCTGTTTTATTATTATTATTATTATTATTATTATTATTATTATTATTATTATTATTATTTGTAGGGAGTTGACCCTCTTTTAAGCATGTTCTCTTAAGGAGAATGCCAGCACCAGTGGAATTGATTTTATAAAAGATTTTTTCAATTCTTTTTACTGTTCTCTTTTATTCAAGGCTGATATCTGCTAAGAGCTGGCCGATGTACATAAAAAGAACCTTAAGAACTGAAGTTATGAAGACCTAGCAGAAAATCAGCAAATTCTTAAGCTTATCGGAAATTCCTATTTCCTTCAAAATTCAACTTGCGAACAGGAAATAAGAAATAAAGTTGATATGATAAAAGATAAAGGATAACTGATTGTCGATGAAACTACTTAGATCATTAGAGACCCGGACATTCCTGGAAGTATTTATAACCCCTTTCTTTGTAGTTTCCTTTTTAGTCGATTTTCAGCTTTGCTCCGAATTCTGTGAATAGATAGACAGTGACGGGTTTTAGCTTCCTGAAAAGAAAACTGATGCCGGCTTTTGTGCTCTTTTTCCCTTTCAGATCTTAAAAACTGCTGAGGTTAGCTGTCCGCAAAATGGCATGTTGATCATCCACCCACCAATCATCAAAAATACCAAATTGCCCTCTAGCTCAAGTTTTTATTGTCAGGTTAAAGTTAGCCATAATCGTGCTTCTGGCAACGATATAGGACAAACCTCCACCGGCCGCCTTGGTTAAAGTTTCATGGGCCGCGCCTCATACAACATTGTATCGAGACCACCAAAAAATAGATCTGTTTTCGGTTGCCTTGATTATACGATGGCGCATTTTTTCCTTGTGGTTTTTTTTAAATCGTTTGTAAATCGTCTTGGTATGCATCTAAGAACGCCAAATAAAATTGTGCATCAGTTGTCTACTCATCTCCCCGTTTCTGTACTCTCTCTCTCTCTCTCTCTCTCTCTCTCTCTCTCTCTCTCTCTCTCTCTCTCTTCTCATTCTAATTGTGGGTAACTGAGTGATCTATTTTTGGCCACGTCGATGTTGTGGTATAGGTGTAGTTGAGGAAAATAACTACCCCGAACTTACCTGGGCAGTCATACATATAAAATTATAGATATACAGTAATATGTAATATATATATATATATATATATATATATATATATATATATATATATATATATATATATATATATATATATATATGTATACATATATATATATATATATATATATATATATATATATATATATATATATATATATTTATATATATATATATATATATATATATATATATATATATATATATATATATATATAATATAAAGTCATTTTTATTTCTGAGACGGATCTTAAAAGATTGCCTTGGGTTAGTTAGTTAAGCAGTAAGGCAGAGTCGAGAATGAGACTGTTACGCAATTCATCTTGTGAAAATCTTGTAATTATGAAATTTTGCGTTGTTATACATAAGTGGAATCCATTCGTAATTTTAGCAGCTCATAGCATTTCCTAATGACCTAGGATCATGTGAGAGCATAACTGTTGTATCCCATATTACTAGTCATCCTGCATTAATTTGTTATTGAATTTTTTTCTTGATTTATTGTATTCATCTTCAGTGGATCTCTCTCTCTCTCTCTCTCTCTCTCTCTCTCTCTCTCTCTCTCTCTCTCTCTCTCTCCTCGTTAGCTTGAAGCCAATACGTAATCATATTGAAAATTGGAATAGACAGAAAATATGTTACGGCACTGCTTTTTATACGGTTCCTCCCACACATCCGGGTGATAAATATTCATAAAAATTAGATTACGTGTCAGAAACTCACTAGCATAAATTAACACGTCATTCATAAACGTGTGTGTGTGTGTGTGTGTGTGTGTATGTGTTTTAACAGATGAGTTGCTTCTTGAGTAGAGAGAGAGAGAGAGAGAGAGAGAGAGAGAGAGAGAGAGAGAGAGAGAGACTGTGGATTTCCTGGGAATGGTTTTACCCCGATGGGGCGAGGATTGCCTCGCCGATGCCCTCCTATCTTCCATATGATGGTGAATGAATGAATGGATATAGAATTTAGGCCAAAGGCCAAGCACTGGGACCTGTGAGGTCATCAGCACTGAAACGGAAATTGACAGTGAAAGGTTTAAAAGGTGTAGCAGGGGAAAACCTCGCAGTTGTACTATGAATCAACTGTTAGGAGAGGGTGGAAAGTAAGATGGAAGAAAGAGAATGGCAAACATCCTATTCTTTAGAGCTTGGCGTACATTTTAATGGATTGCCGATCATTCATCCTTGTCCCTGCCCCCCAACCCCGCCATCCTTCTCTCTCTCTCTCTTCTCTCTCTCTCTCTTCTCCCATTTTTTGAAAATTCTGGTGCGCCCCTGTTGAGTAAGGCAATGGATTGTATACCTGGTTGTTAGTCGATTGGATGTTTACAACCATCTTATTACAAAAAGATATGTTGACAGGTAAGGCAACGTGACGGTGGCCTTATCTATAACTTCATTATTCTAAACTCGTTCCAGGCCTCAACTTCGTTATTCCCAACCAGTTCCAAGATACCTCCGCCATCTTCGATCTTTTCCCAGGAATCCCAGCAGTGAGTGAATACGGTCGCATCGTTCCCACTTTGTGTTGCAGTTGTAGTTATAGGAATCCAAGAGCAGTAGCTTCGTAAACATGCTCGTCAGAGTCCCCGGGTTGCATTCAATTAATCTTAGCCCCCTCCCACCCCCACCCTTCGAATCACCGATCTAATCAGTGGCCGCTTTTCATCTCTCGGTGTCTCTGCAGATGACAGTCATTGGAGGCTGGATTGGCGGGAACTGGGGAAGATCTGGCGGGAAGGGAGACACGTGGGTCTTGAAGAGGTTGTTCATTTGTTGTGCCGTTGACTTGTAAAATGTCTCCTAAAAGCTTTATTGATCAGAGTTCCATTTCTTTCAGGTCACTCAGTCACACCTTCTTATTTCGGTAAATTATTTTTAGTGTTTATTGTTTCAAGACAATGATATGGTCTTCGAGGTGTGCCTTACGTGTTTAATGTTTAAACCCATTGTATGATTTGCAGGAGTATGTTTATGTGCTCAAAAGCTATTATAACATTGTGAGATGTGTTTTTTAGATGACGATCTTGTACATATTTTATTCAGTGGGTTTGTGGAGTTATTTTCTTGCATGTATAATTACTTCTTTGGTTGCTATTAGAAGATTCTTAAATCTGTACTGACAGTGGATCCTGGAGCTGGTATCACACCGTTAAAACACATACATACGTTGGTACACTAACGGGTCGGAGGGGGAGGGGGCCACCGGGCATGTGCCCCCCAAGAAAAATAATGAAAAAATAATGATATTGAAGATTTAGATGATAATAATAACGTAAATGAGAAATACAAAAATGGGAACAAAAACTAGAAAATGTTATAGGCATAATAATAGAATTGAGAAAATTTTATATGTACGTATATTATAACACACATATATATACATATATATGTGTGTGTGTATTATAAACACACATATATATACAGTATGTATAATATGAAAATTGGTGGCCCCCACCCCCATGAAACTTTTCTGTATCCGCTAGTTCGTTGGTATGTGTTAATCCGTTTCAAAACTTTGATAACCCTTCGTGATGAATTTTTTAAAAGTGAATTTATCTGTATTTTCAGTTTTTAAGTTCGTATAGTAATAATCCTTGCATGAGTGGTGTCCAGATTTTCAAGAACTGGCATGATAGTGTTGTGTTGTTAACTCTTAGTAGTTTTAGGTCCCTTGGAAGTAAAGTAAAACAGTTCCAGGTCATTTTATGCATTGTATATTTGATAGCAGAAGAAAGGGTATATATTCTGTCCTAAGCTTATAGTTTATACACACTGAACTAACTTGATTGCACTTCTTTCAATCCCCTTGGGAGGTTCCAGTGTACCCTACTGTGGACAGTATTGAGGAATTTGTCTAGTTTCTAGAGCCTCTCCCCACCGAGCTTTCCATCTTCTGTAACACTGCCTTGCTTTTATTATCATCCTTCATTTGAGAATAAATCCGTCGAGTGGCCCTGTGCGAATCCAAAAATTTAGGTTTGTGTTGTGGCTAAAACACTAATGATTTTAATATTCTGCAGGTTCTAAGCTTTCCGGATGCACTGATACTCCGTGCATCCAAAATTCACCAGACTGACCAAAGCATTACTTTGAATTTCAAGTCTTATATTCGGACAGTTTGCCTCAGACTTCTGACAGCCAAACGTCACTGCCACATGTGATGATTTTTTATACCCCTTTCAACTGAGGAAATATTCTCTCTCTCTCTCTCTCTCTCTCTCTCTCTCTCTCTCTCTCTCTCTCTCTCTCTCACACACACACACACACACGTTATAAAGTTTTTTTCTAATGATCTTTTGAGCTAAGATTATATCTTTGGTAACTTACCTCTTGCAACTCTCTAAGACTATTGGAATGTGATTTGATAAACATTAGGCTCAAAGGTACCTAGAAACTTTAAGGTTTAGAATAAACAGGTATATATATATATATATATATATATATATATATATATATATATATATATATATATATATATATATATATATATATATGACTGTGAAATATTTTCTGTTAAAACAGAATTCCATCAAATCACTCCCCAGAAATTCAGTTAGATACAGACAACAGAGCTCAGCTATTTTTAACCACATAAATATCCATAATCACAGGATAAAATGGAATTTGTCTCATGTAATTTATAGCAGCAATTGTCGGTTCAAAAAGCCAGATGGTGGAATCAGCTTTGATGAAACAAAGAAATACGACGAACCTTTCAAAAGGCGCCTGGGATTCATATATCATAGATAAAATCTTCCTCTAACCGCCAATTAAGAAGATTAAAGAGAAATTGTCAACTGGAGTGACGCAAGGGCTGACCTACGGACCTTCTGGCATAAATACCGCTTTTCTGTAACTTTTTCTCATTCATTATTTGCCTGATGAGAGAGAGACATTTGGTCTCTGAAATATAGCATTTACTTTCTACATTTTGGCGTTTTTATGGGCTCCTTATATTTGATATATATATATATATATATATATATATATATATATATATATATATATGTATATATATATATATATATATATATATATATATATATATATATTTCTATGAATACATATATATACACACACATAAATATATGGGTGTGTGTATATATATATGTATGTATGTAAGTATGTATGTATGTATGTAAGTGATCCCATATATAACATCTCTCGTTTCCTGATGATGTGTTGAGAGCATGACACACACACACATAAGGTGTGTGTGGACCCACCTAAGAAGCTCGTAGACGAGCATTTATTATGTATATATGTATGTAGACTTGCGGAGGGCTTGGCATGTTGAAGTTGAATGAACCTTATTTTGTGAGGGGATAGTGTTAGTCATTTTACTTATGTGACCTCCCTCAGATATTTGCCTCAATTTAAAGAGCCGAAATTTTGATGAATGAAAAAGGTTGGATTACGTTACCGTCAAGTTGTGTATGAAATTAGGGGAGGAAGCATAAAAAGAAAAAAGTTATTTGAGATTAGAAGCAGCTTCGTAGCCCAGTCAGGGCACTTATTGCTATTTTTATTATGTGAAGATAATTCAGTCATCTGGCAGTTCCCTTTCTTTTACATAGCCATGCTTCGGAATTCTTGTCCCCTTTCCGTTTTCCTTAATTCAATAAATCCGGCCTTTCTTCCTTCGTGGCTGTTTCGGGCATGGGCTAGAAAAGGGCACCTGATTGCCCAATTTACCCTGGAATGCAAGAAGAAAGTCTACTATGTCTGTCTTCAGCAACGATTATTAAGTGTTAAATTTTTAAAAAAATATGTATGGAGAGCTAATAGTATGAAAATCTTCAAGGGCAAAAGGAAGTTCAAGGTCTTTTATTTTTAATTTTTTTTTTTTTATTTTTATTTTTCCCATTATAGGAGCACTGAAAGCAAAGAAGATTAGTAATGATGAACACGCATGCTTTAAGCTGGAAACGTGTTACATGGTAAATGATTTCTTCTATCAGCTGTTAATGCTCAGTGATTTTAACTGATTGATTTTGAGCGCAGGTGAATGACTCACGCTATGTTATAGTGATTTCCCGGGGTGATAAGGTCTCAATGAGAAAAGTAAGGTAAGCAAGGAACGAAAAGTAAATTCTGTGGAGTTTAGGTTGAAAAATATTTGTAGGTTTGGGAAAGATACTCTGTAAAACAAAATGAAACCTGTGGAATTAAAGTTGAAAAAGAAAAGTCTGCACTTTTGGGGAAAATATTGTGTAGAACGAAAAAAAAAAATCTGGAACTCTGGTAAAAACAAATCTGCAGTTTTTGGAAAAATGTTCTTTAGAACGAGAAACTCTGTAGTGTTGGGAAAATATTCCATAGAGTTTCGTGAAAACAATTCCGCAGTTTCGAGTGAAAAATATTCTGTAAAGTTTAGCGAAAACAAATTCCGTAGAGCTTTAGGCGTAAATATTTATATAGTTTCGGAAAAAATATTCCTGTGAGTTTTATGAACCACAGCAGATACAAAGAACAATCGTTTCATTTTGAAGAATACCTTTGAGATAGGTATCATTTTAGAGGGGCTCAGGATATACAGTAGGTGAATTGTATGAAGAAATTTATTGGCCCGCTTTCCTTCATTAGATCCAGTATACCCTGTTTATTGAAGTCTTTCTAATTCTGCGAACTAAAACATATTTTAAAAAAAGTGTTAACTTGAAAAATTACTTTTTATGCAGACTCTCTCTCTCTCTCTCTCTCTCTCTCTCTCTCTCTCTCTCTCTCTCTCTCTCTCTCTCTCTCTCTCAGAAATTAGCTCCTGTTCTTCTCTCCCTCTTTCTACAGCGTCTGCCAGTCTTAAAAGGGCCCCCCTAATGTAGCTTCCTTCGCTCGGGTCTGTCCTGAATCATTTGCATAAGGTCTATAATCTACTGTCTGCCTCTCTCATCATTAGTTGTCGTTGACTTGAGTCCCTTCGCCAATCAACGTCAGTCTCGGTCCCCACTCTCTCTCTCTCTCTCTCTCTCTCTCTCTCTCTCTCTCTCTCTCTCTCTCTCTCATTTGTATGTGAATATTTTAGAGTAGCGGGTTCCATGTTCAGGTTTAGTTACTCGCACATACACACACAAATTGCGCATCGCTTATCAGTTATAAATTCCCCTTAGGTGTTTATTAAAGGTTGAGTGAATTTTACATTAAATGATATTTGCAGCTTCATGTTTGTGAATATGAAAAATGTCTTGGTGTATGTGATAAAAAAATTCATATTTATGTATATTTAAGTATATGTATGCGTATATATGTATGTACATGTATATACTTATATATGTGTACACCTATGTATTTATATATATAATATATATATATATATATATATATATATATATATATATATATATATATATATATATATATATATATATATATAAACTTGAATCCGTTATGATAACAAGGGTTCTGTGGCTACATTCATAGCATGTTTATGTATATGAGTTCGTTAAAAATTTTAAAATCATGTACGTTCTTAACAAATAAACTACCAGAGAGAGTACATAGCAGCCTCATTCGATAAAGACTTCCTATAAAATTTGTTCAATTTACACACAAGCTCCAGGGGTATTTGCATGGTAATCTTTCACCCTTAAGGAAACTGGTCCATTGTTTTCTTGGTAGTGAAGCCGTTACTTTTCATTTCCTCGTACATTTCTCTATCTTCCTTTGAGTCTTCGCTAGATAAAGGTATTTCGTGGCCTCTACCGTCGGCCTCTGCATTTTGACAGTTCATTAATGTGGGTGGTATCAGGACCATCAATCAGAGGGATGTCATGCTTCTCTATCCAGACGAAACGTCCACTGATCCTCTCTCTCTCTCTCTCTCTCTTTGTATATATATGTATATATATAAATAATTATATATATGTATATATGGAAATGAACACATGGTGGTATATATATATACATATATATATATATACAGAGAGAGAGAGAGAGAGAGAGACAGAGAGAGAGAGAGAGAGAGAGAGAGAGAGAGAAAATCAGTGGATTTTCGTCTGGATAGAGAAGCATGATATCCTTCTAATTGATGGTCATGATACCATCGACCTTAATGCACTGTCAAAATGCAGAGGCCGACGGTAGAGGCTACGAAATACCTTTATCTAGCCAAGACTCAAAGGAAGATAGAGAAATGTAGCAGGAAATGAAAAGTGACGGCTTCACTACCAAGAAAACAATGGACCAGCTTCCTTAAGGGTGAAAGATTACCATGCAAATACCCCTGGGGCTTGTATATAAATTGAACAAATTTTACAGGAAGTCTTTATCGAATGAGGCTGCTATGTACTCTCTCTCTCTCTCTCTCTCTCTCTCTCTCTCTCTCTCTCAGAAATTAGCTCCTGTTCTTCTCTCCCTCTTTCTACAGCGTCTGCCAGTCTTAAAAGGGCCCCTAATGTAGCTTCTTCGCTCAGGTCTGTCCTGAATCATTTGCATAAGGTCTATAATCTACTGTCTGCCTCTCTCATCATTAGTTGTCGTTGACTTGAGTCCTTTCGCCAATCAACGTCAGTCTCGGTCCCCACTCTCTCTCTCTCTCTCTCTCTCTCTCTCTCTCTCTCTCTCTCTCTCTCTCTCTCTCTCTCATTTGTGTGTGAATATTTTAGAGTAGCGGGTTCCGCGTTCAGGTTTAGTTACTCGCACACACACACACAAATTGCGCATCGCTTATCAGTTATAAATTCCCCTTAGGTGTTTATTAAAGGTTGAGTGAATTTTACATTAATTGATATTTGTAGCTTAATGTTTGTGAATATGAAAAATGTCTTGGCGTATGTGATAAAAAAAATTCATATTTATGTACATTTAAGTATATGTATGCGTATATATGTATGTACATGTATATACTTATATATGTGTACACTATGTATTTATATATAAATATATATATATATATATATATATATATATATATATATATATATATATATATATATATATATGTATATATAAACTTGAATCCGTTATGATAACAAGGGTTCTGTATACATTCATAGCATGTTTATGTATATGAGTTCGTTAAAAATTTTAAAAATCATGTACGTTCTTAACAAATAAACTACCAGAGAGAGTACATAGCAGCCTCATTGATAAAGACTTCCTATAAAAATTTGTTCAATTTACACAAGCTCCAGGGAAGTATTTGCATAGTAATCTTTCATGAGGAAACTGGTCATTTTGTTTTTTCTTGGTAGTGAAACCGTTACTTTTCATTTCCTCGTACATTTCTCTATCTTCCTTTGAGTCTTCGCTAGATAAAGGTATTTCGTGGCCTCTACCGTCGGCCTCTGCATTTTGACAGTTCATTAATGTGGGTGGTATCAGGACCATCAATCAGAGGGATGTCATGCTTCTCTGTCCAGACAGAAATCACTATCTCTCTCTCTCTCTCTCTCTCTCTTTGTATATATATGTATATATATAAATATATATATATATATATATATATATATATATATATATATATATACATATATATATATATATATAATTATATATATGTATATAGAAAATGAACACATGGAGTATATATATATATATATATATATATATATATATATATATATATATATATATATTTATATATATATATATATATATATATATATATATAGACAGAGAGAGAGAGAGAGAGGGAAAATCAGTGGACTTTCGTCTGGATAGAGAAGCACGATATCTTTCTAATTGATGGTCATGATACCATCGACCTTAATGCACTGTCAAAATGCCGAGGCCGACGGTAGAAAACATGAAATACCTTTATCAGCTACAAGACTCAAAGGAAGATAGAGAAATGTAGGAGGAAATGAAAAGTGACGGCTTCACTACCAAGAAAAGACAATGGATCAGCTTCCTTAAGGGTGAAAGATTACTGCAAATACCCCTGGGCTTGTATATAAATTGAACAAATTTTACAGGAAGTCTTTATCGAATGAGCCTGCTCTGTCTCTCTCTCTCTCTCTCTCTCTCTCTCTCTCTCTCTCTCTCTCTCTCTCTCTCTGGTTATTTATTTGTTAAGAATGTACTTAATTTTAACATTTATAACGAACTCATATACATAAACATACTTACAATATAATATATTTCTGTCTATATATATATGTATATATACACATATATATATTATATATATATGTATACATATATAAATTATATATATATATATATATATATATATATACATAAAATTTTTGTATTTTAAAATGTATATACCTTTAAGCATTTATAAATTGGGAATTTACTGATACGGTTAAGATGACTGCGCTAAAAGTTCAACGGATTTTTGTTCTTTTAACATTAAGTCCCACCTTAAAATTCCAAGCTCCCAAGAGAGTGTTTACTCAAGTTATCATATTCAAATGACTGACTGATTAATTGAAAGAATGCGTCATTTAATCACGTAATCTAGCAACACTGTAACCGCCTTGACCATCGCTGAAAGTGCGACGTACTAAAAAAAATAGATAAAAAAATTCTAAATATTTTTAAAAGGTTTGTGCAAGAAAGAAAAACTTTTTTCTTTCAAAAGAAGCTGTTGCCCGTTGTTTAGCCCTGACGGAGGAGGCAGAGTGAGAAGTGGAGTTGAGCTTAACCCAAAAGGAGTATTTTTTGGGCAATGAAACTAAGGAATAAGGCGTAGATGATGATGTGGAAATTGGAGTAAGAGACATAAGAAAGACGAGAGAGAGAGAGAGAGAGAGAGAGAGAGAGAGAGAGAGAGAGAGAGAGAGAGAGAAACATATAGTCAAAATAACAGAGAGAGAAAGATAATTGGGAAGGGGCGCGAGAGAGATTGAAAAAGGGGAGAGAGGGAGGTATATATAAATAAATAAAAGAGAGAGAGAGAGAGAGAGAGAGAGAGAGAGAGAGAGAGAGAGAGAGAGAGAGAGAGGGGGAGATAAATAAATAAAGGAAGAAACAGACGGTCAAAGTAAAAGTAACAGAGCGAAACGAGTGAGGTAGGTGGGAAGGAGATAGAGAGGGAGGTGAATAAATAAATAAAATAAGAGAGAGAGAGAGAGAGAGAGAGAGACTTGTCTGGCAGTAGACGGGCGACTGGAAGCTGCTGACAAATTGGCTGGGTGATGAACGACAGGAAATCCCTTCCAGCATGTCGATTCAGAAATGAAAAGCTCCTGATAAACGACGCCGAGGCTACACGAGGACTCCGTCACACGAGACAGCGACTGACGGATAGATTCCACGTCGCACGAGACAGAGAGAGAGAGAGAGAGAGAGAGAGAGAGAGACGGATAGGTTTTCTAATGATTAAGCCTCTTTGATTGACTGCATGATGCATGCTTCAAGGTGTTTGCCGGCTTCAGTGATTGGAGATTGCGTGCAGATTTCGGGGTGGCAGAGAATTGGTCTGATCTCTCTGTCTCTCGTTGTATATTATATATATATATATATATATATATATATATATATATATATATATATATATATATATATATATATATATATATATGTGTGTGTGTGTGTGTGTGTGTAGAATCTACTGGTCACTTTTAATAGATACATATGTAATTGTAATGGTTACAATGCCCTCTTAACTTTACGAGTTCTTCGCGCTTTTTTTGATATGCTTGTCACTACAAAGCCATAAGATCCAAGCGCAAGATATTGAAGAGACTGTGATGCCCGGTCGCAGAAACGAACCCGCGTCACCATAATCACAAGGAGGTCACGTTGCCGACCTGACCACGCTTTTGGATCTTACGGCTTTGTAGTGACAAGCATATCCAAAAAGCGCAGAAAAATTCGAGAGGTTAAGAGGGCTTTGTGGCTATTACAATTACATAATATTATATATATATATATATATATATATATATATATATATATATATATATATATTATATATATACACTATATATATACACACACACACACACACACACACATATATATATATATATATATATATATATATATATATATATATATATATATATATGTGTGTGTGTGTGTGTGTGTGTGTGTGTGTGTGTCTTCGTAACGATCTTCAGCCCATCTTCCTATGGGGTCGGCCTTTCGAGTCTTCTTTTCTCCACAGAATTGTATTTTGGCATCCCTCTGTACGACGTCATTCCATCTAATTTGTGAACACACACATATATATATATATATATATATATATATATATATATATATATATATATATATATATATATATATATATATATATATGATTATTATCACTTTTTATGATTCATTTATCACACATTACCACAGGTGAAAATAAGCAGGGTGTAGGTCTGACCGTTTTCGACTTTATTTCAAGCCATTGACGAAGGACTGATACAGAGTGTGAGAAGTCACAAATATATAGACTACAAGAACAGTACTGACGAACATACACAACCGTTAAAGGTCCATATCCCCACTCAGGCCGGTGTAGGAGTGGCGCTTTAAACTCATTGTTTTGAGGCCACCCTGCCCCGGGACACCGGCCTGAGTGGGATGTGGGAGCCTTTAACGGTTGTGTGTTGTCAGTACTGCTCTTGTAGTATATATATTTGTGACTTCACACTCTGTAAATCAGTCCTTCTGTCAATGGCTTGGAATAAAGTCAGAAACTTATTTTCACCTCCACATGTGTTTCTATTTATTTTTCATATATATATATATATATATATATATATATATATATATATATATATATATATATATATATATATATATATATATATATATATATTGTTTCTCTTTTCCTTCTCCTTTTTCTCCCTTTCCTTTTCCTTAATTTTCCACAATATTCTCTCTCCTTCTTTATTATCCTCTTTCGTTTTTTTCCCTCTCCCCTTTCCTTGTCTCGCTCGAGAGAAAAATGCGAGATCAGCCACATTGCCAAAACTGACCATGTTTTGGGATGATTTCAAACTTGGAACGTTTGAAATGTTTGCAGACACACTTTGCTGTACCAATACAGAATTTTGTGTGTTGTGGGAGAAAGAGTTTGCCAGAACTGTTTGAGTTCTTCACCTGAAAGGGCATAGCAGGTAATATGCAAAGGGCAAGAGCTAGTTGAAGTATGCAGGTCTCATTACGCAATTTGCGCAGGTGAGTGAATTCGCATACGATTTCTCGGATTCATCACTTTAGGCGGGTTTGGATGCATATTTTTTAGGGTTATTTATTTTGCAGTGTAACATGCTAATATTATTTTTGTTTACTAATGCAGAGTTTGTTGTGTTGGATATATAAATGAAAGTCAATAACAATCTTTTTTCTTTTTTTTTTTTGCACTTTTTCATTCGTCATTTCGTTTACTTTTTTTTTAGAAGGAAAAAGTGTTTTGAACACTTCTTTCTTAGTCGAAAAAGTACTAAAGAAAAGTCGTCGACTCTCTCTCTCTCTCTCTCTCTCTCTCTCTCTCTCTCTCTCTCTCTCTCTCTCTCTCTCTCTCTCTCTCTCCATGTTATTATTTTATTATTTTTTATTTTATTTTTAAAACAGATAACATAAATGCAAAAATAAAAAAATGACACTAGGTCATAATTTTTATGTTTTCAAGAGAGGTCATTTCCTTTGCTAGCATGTTACACTCCAAAATAAATAATCTTCAAAAATATGCATATCAAAATCTGCCTAAAGTGATTAATACTAGAAATCGTATGCGAATTCACTCACCTGCAGAAATTGCGTAAAGAGACCTGCATACTTCAACTGCCTCTAACTATATGTATGTATGTAACATATGTACGTATGTAATCAGAAAATAGCCACACAACTTTACTGCGTATATATATTCCTACTACTTGTGTTAGGCGTCAATGAGACAGGATAGATCAGAATGAAAGACTGGAATCTAAACCATCCTGTGTCATTGAAGCCTAACACGAGTAGTATGTATGTACACTCGGCAAGAAAAGTGAAGATACAGTTTTCATTAGATTTCGTTCATGGAATTTCAATTTTTTTCTTACAGAAAACATAATCTCGATAAATTTACTCTAGAATATGAAAATACAATGCAAATTATATCATAATATGTTAAATCTGCAAAACAAAAACGTTCAGATACTTAAAAACACCATGCATGTGAAGTAATCAGAATTTCTCAGATGACTTCGTTCATAGAGATCTAAAAGATAGTATGGATATCTCGGTGTAGTACACTATTCATCAGAACGGCAATATTTACTCGTTTTCCGTTATGAACAGGCTTATTATTGCATCATCACACGAGGTAATGATAATTTCTTTAATTTTACACATTCATGTTTGTATTTCACAGTGTTAAAAGTCAGCTGGAATTAATGGCACTAAATGTTGTGACACCTAGGTAGGTTGACCAAATCTATTTAAATCCACAAGAGCGTTCTCTATGATGTGAAGGGCAGCGCAGGAGCTTCAGGGGCGAAAACACAAGTAACTGGATGTTTCTGGACGTTGCCATAGTTTCTCTCTATCTCTCTCTCTCTCTCTCTCTCTCTCTCTCTCTCTCTCTCTCTCTCTCTCGCCATTGCTAAAACATACTATACCAATATAGTGTAGCTCAATCTCAAAAGAAAAAACAATGAAATGGTGTAGCTCTACCGATAGGCCTGGGCTTACACAACAGCAGACTCTCTCTCTCTCTCTCTCTCTCTCTCTCTCTCTCTCTCTCTCTCTCTCTCTCTCTCTCTCATCCATACAATGCATTCGTTCCTTTTCGTTGGACATTGCTCATATTTAGAATCTTGATTTCATTATGGAAGAGTCATGTTGATTATGCAAGCATTCCAAATTCTAAGTGTGGTGTCATAAATTCATTTTGTGTAAGGTTGTAGTGAAGTTACGTCAGAAATGTTTATTTTATCAGGCTCATTATAGTGCAAGCAGGCGATGCTGTAGAGCACACTACCTGCATTTTAAGTATCCGACAGTTTCGTGCTCGTAGGTATGATTGAAAGTTATAAGAGGTCAAGCAAAAACAAACACAATAAGACGGAAGCTCCTCCTTTCTAAAGTTGCCAGATGTCGCATTATTGAGCAACATATGTCCGAAGATTTAAAAAAACTGTATCCTCACTTTCCTTGCCGAGTGTACATATGTGTAGTAATGAGAAAGTTGTAGCGAGCGTATGTCCATCTTTCCCAAAACCGCTACACTTAGCTGCAGATTGGCCGACTCATCCAAATTTTTACCGCGGGTTTTAAGTAGTCGCTCCCAAGGCTAAGTATCGATATAATTCTTTGCTCTACATTTTCTAAGAATCGCTGAAATCAGGAGGGGCATGACCGTAGAGTTTCGTAATTGTGCCTAAGAATGGGAAGTTTTGTAACAAGGGTAAAATGACTGCCACTTACAACATACGTGCATGGAGACAATAACCCCAAAATGTGGCCAATAACTTTGTCTAGGTTTTATGTCTACATTTCTTGTCATTTTCGAAGGCGTTTCTTTTAGATGGCAACTGTTACAAGTACCATGGTTTGTCGGAGATGAGTCGATACCATTTGAGGGTGATGAGGCATTTCCCATTGGAGTAATGTCGAAAAATTCGTCAGTTAACATGGGAGTTTTATCTCCCAGAACTCCAGTTTTAAGTCGTATCTGTAAGAATCTGTAAATGACCGACCTTGCTTTGGAAAATGAGGCTAAGAAGAGGAGGAAAATATGTAAATTCAACATTTTGGATCATGAAAAGGATCTAAGTTCCTTTGTCCTGAGTATAACCATGGAAAATGTAAGCGGTTGAAATCTAGTATAAAATCGCGAGCAATTTGCTAAGGATGTCTGGTAAACAGGTTACTGTTTCAACACGAGTATCAGCCTCTACTTCAAGGGAGGGATAGGGAAATCCGATTTTAAAAACTCACGTACTTTTATGAAGAAAACTTTTTGCGTGCAGAGGCAGTAACCAACAACTCCGATGGTTAGAACTATTTGACCGTAACCGATGTGCTTCGGGGCTTCCATGTATCCTTCAAAAAAAGAAAAAAAAATCCTTCCAACTGACCAAGTTTCTGAAATCTGCCTAAAGCTAAGTTCATTAGGTTTCCCTAACTTTTAGTTGCATCGCAAGAGAAAAGACAGTTTGAGAGAGAAGCTGAGGGAGAGCACTTTCAAGTCCTTAAATATTTATTCCCCCTTTTTTTATTTATAATATTTCACGTCATTTGAGGGAAATATACAGAAATGTTGTTAATAATATTTCACTATCATCTAAAGCAAATATCCAGAAATTTTTTCAGTATTTCACAATCATCTAAGATAAACATCCAGAAATGTTATCAACAATATTCCACAATCATATAAGGCAAATATCCAGAAATGTTATTAAAATATTCCACAATCATGTAGGGCAAATATCCAGAAATTTTATTAATAATATTCCACAATCATCGGGGGCAAATATCCAGAAACGTTACAGAACAGACGTCTGACATTTTACAAATGAAGTAAAAATGTGTAGCACCTTTAAAAAGCCCATCTTTTTGTATAATAAAACTGTAACCAGAGAAGTTGGTTCACTTTACTGCTTATTTCCCATCGTAAACGTGGGAAATAAGCACGACATATGAGTTACTGAAGAATTTTCGTTGAGGAACAAAAGAGAAAAGACAAATTCCCCATAATTCTGTTACTGTAGTTTTCAGAATAAATTCAACCCATCTGAGTCTTGTCTGTCTCAGAGCCAGAGGTGTGATTATTAACACTTCATTTTGTTCACTGTCTACGAAATTAGTTTAGCACACAAGAAAACATCACAGTATGAATAAAAAGAGAGGGAATAGTATTGACCATAACATTAAAAAAGAGACCAGTAATAAGTAGCATAGGTTATCCCACTTTCATATCGATCTTCGCGTGTAAATTACAAATGTGAATGATACTTGCGTACTTTAATGAGATACTGGCCTTCTCACGTTACCTGAGATATCTTTTCAGGTGAAGAAATCGAGCAGTATTAGCAAACTCTTTTCCTCGCAAAACCCAAAATTCGGTATTAGTACAGCAAAGTGCGTCGACAAACATTTCATACGCTCGATGTTTGAAATCAGCCCAAAACATGGTCACGTTTAAAACGTGGCTTGAATTTGTTTTACTTTAGAGAGAGGAGGAGAGAGAGAGGGGGTTGAGTTGTTGTTGGTGGGAAGGAGATATATATATATATATATATATATATATATATATATATATATATATATATATATATATATATATATATATATATGTGTGTGTGTGTGTGTGTGTGTGTGTGTGTAATTAGTTATGTAGCACCTTGCTCTAGTTTGCTAGGTCCTTGTGTCACTCCTAGCCTCCAGACCACTCGTTCAACCAGCTGTAGGTGGGTAATCGTGTCAAATGGAGTCAAGAAGAGGGGGGCATGTCTAGCAGCCTCACCCCAAAAGATTTGATGAATAACCCTTCCGGCGCCTTACCCTTCAAAGGAAAGAAGACGTATGACAATTGTTATATATATATATATATATATATATATATATATATATATATATATATATATATATATATATATATATATATATATATATATATATATATATATATATATGCACACACACACATACACTAGATCTTCTGATCCTTCAAATTTTAAGGGAATTGAGGATGTTATTCGGGGAATTTACTGTAAGGAGAACGATTTATCATATAAGAATCATATTTTGAATGAAATGCCCTGCTGAATACCTTAGGTTTTCCTTTCTCCCTCTCTAGAGAAATCACCAGATTTCCATCTTTCTCCCGACCTTCCAGCTACTCATTCCTTCCCCTTTCCTACTTACTCCTCTTACCCCTTGTCCTATTCGCCCTCCCCCCTCTTTTCTTCCCCTCCCCTTCAATATCCTCCTACACCATCAAGATGTTTGGCATATCCACTTGGGCAAAAGAGTTCGGCGGTGTTCCGTAATGACAGCTCGTAGCGTCCGGGCGGGTGACTGTATTGAACCCCTCCCATTAAATATGGATTCTCCTAATGGACTCCTTCTTCGCCCGGAGGAGAAAAGGCCAGAGACATCCAGAAGGGGAGAGGGGGGAAGGGGGAGATAGGGGAGAGAGAGGGAGTATCGACGAGGCAAGGAAGGGGGCATTGGTGATGAAGGGTTGAGAGGATTTGGCAACTTGCCAAGATGATGAAGGTTTGTGTGTGATATTAGCACGTTTTATGGTGAGGAGACTACCTATGGGAGGAAATTGGTAAGGAGTCTGTACAAGAAGGAAATAAATAGTGGGAAGATAGTGAAGACCTGTAAAGAGGAGAACAGTGAAGGCCTTACTGGGGAGTCTTAACTAGGATAGAGTAGGGAAGTATGGCCACAGAAATAGTGAAGACGCTACTCTCCGAAGTAAAAGAGTGAAGGATCTGTATAGGGAAAAAATAGTGAGGAACCTGTATTGAAAGAAAATAATGAAAAGCCCATACAAGAATAAACAAGTTAAAAATGCACCGAAGTTTCTTCGGCGCAATAGAGTTTTCTCTACAGCCATGGCCCATGAAACTCAGCCATGGTCCGGTGTTGGTCTTAGGCTTAGCCGCGGCCCATGAAATCAGCCACGGTCCGGTGGTGGGCTGTGTTGTTGGTACCTATGGCGGTGCCAGAAGTACGATTATGGCTAACTTTAACCTTAAATAAAATAAAAACCACTGAGGATAGAGGGGTGCAATTTGGATGTTTGATGATTGGAGGGTGGATGATCAACATACCAATTTGCAGCCCTTTAGCCTCAGTAGTTTTTAAGATATGAGGGCAGACAGAAAAAGTGCGGACGGATAGACAAGGCCGTCACAATAGTTTTCTTTCACAGAAAACAAAAACACTGTCAAAGGGAAAGGAAATAAAGAAGAGCCTATTCAGAGGATGTATAGTGAGAAGGCTGCTTTTTGGAGGAAAGCAGTAGCAACCCCATTTGCAAGTGAGAACAGTGAAAAGTCTGTACAGGTACAGTAACAATGAGGAAATGGCACCATGCTAATTTCGACGGAAATTCTCAAGGGGCATTTGAACAAGGAAATAGTAAAGGATCTGTAAAGAAGCAAAACAGGGATGAAATATATAATAGGCAGAAAACAGTGTATGGACTACCTATAGAGGGAGATAGGGGAAGATCCTCAGTAGGAAAATAGGGAGAGGGGGGCCCCCTTGGACGGTAAGAAAAGTGAAAGGTTTACAAAAGGAAAACGTTGACAGAAATGCCTATTTGAGGAAAAGATTAGATTATATATATATATATACATACATATTATATTGTATATATATAAATACTGTACATATTTATTATATGCGTGTCTGAGTGTGTGTGTGTATATATATATATATATATATATATATATATATATATATATATATATTTATATATATATTTATATATATATTTATATATATATATATATATATATATATATATATATGTGTGTGTGTGTGTGTGTGTGTGTGTGTGTGCATTATTGCGTGTGCTCTTGTGATTGAAACCGTTATGTTAAGAAAAAGGAAACAAGAAAATGGATCTATAGAAATTATTCCCACAAATAAACAAAATAAAAATCACAGTTAATAATAATAATAATAATAATAATAATAATAATAATAATAATAATAATAATAATAATAATAATAATAATAAAGAGAAGTCCTTCGTAAAAATATTTGTAAAATATTTGTGTGAGGAACCAACCGTCCTAACTTAATTTAAAGGGTTTTTCATTTCGCCTAGAATTTCTATATCGCGCATAAATAAATGTTTAATGGGAGCCACCAAAATGGAACGTGTATAGTTCAAGTGACTTTAACAACTTTAATTGAGGACGACTTCATTAGCATTCCAACATATTTCATCATATTTAATTAATTCTGGAAATGAAAGATATTATGAATATATATAATTTATATATATGTGTGTGTATGTATGTATGTATGTATGTATGTATATGTATATCGTGGGCACATTTCGTTAAAAACTCAGTGTACTTCTATTGACCTAGGCAATTTTAAGTTAGTCGAGTGTGGTTGGTTACCATTAGGGGATATATTTGTCTGTATATTTATGTATAACATACATATATATATATATATATATATATATATATATATATATGTATATATATATAGTATATATATATATATATATATATATATATATATATATATATATATATATATATATATATATATATAGAAAGATAGATAGATAGATACTATCATGAAAACCATTTTTTATTATTATGAATATTATGCGTTGATTTTTACTTTTCTTTTTCACAACAGAATAAAGGAAAGATATTGCAATAAAGTACATTACGTAGAGTGTGTTTACTTACTTCTAAGTATAACTTTTTCCTAAACAGAAACTTGAAAATGAAACAGTGCAGTTGTGTAGTTCCTTTATGAGAACTGGGTTGATTCTGCATTACTTCATTTCGTTTTTTTTTTTTTCTTCGCTTTAACACACTGCAGTGATTTTCAGTTTTGTTTCTGTACAAAATAAACTCATGCCAACATCTGCCTCTTGTGACGCGTTCAGTATAGTTTTAACTTTGTGATTGAATTTTTCCATATATTTCAGCTGGAATGGACGGTTAAGAGCTGAGCTTTGCAGCTGAAACATAAAGTTATTTTTTTTTTCTGAACGGTTCACAAACTCTCTCCTTGATGACTCTAACGATTTTGCTTTAGAACGCAGGCGTCCCCAGAGTGGAAGGCCCATGTTAGAATAAAAGGGGAAAGAAAGTGGATCTAACAAATAAAGAAACAAACAAATGAAAGAGAAATAGAAGTCAGAAAGAATTAAAAACAGCGTCCCTCGGCACTTTAAGGCCGTTTTTTATTTAAACAGATCGTTCTATTTGGAGGAAGTACAAAATGAATTAGTCGAGTCTTTCAATTTACATTGTCTTTTTCGATTTTTTTTTATTCGCCCTTGCCATGAATACATTCGGCAAAATATTCGACGATAGTTCAGTTTTTTTGAGAAAAGAGTCTGTTGTATCTGTGCCTCGGCGTCCATTCTTTTGCTTTTTTGATGAACAATTACTGTTATCACAGTGGAATATATATATATATATATATATATATATATATATATATATATATATATATATATATATATATATATGTTCTATATATATATACATATATGTATATATTCTAGAAATAAGTAGTTACAACAATATATATATATATATATATATATATATATATATATATATATATATATATATATATATATATATATACTCAAATGTGTGTGTGTGTGTGTGTTTGTTTATGTGTATATACTTACCTTTAATCTTTTACAGTGTTGTAACTAACCTTCTTTCAAGAAATATGATTCATTTTTACAATTGCTATGTAAAGGACAATAAGCTTGGTAGCATCCAATGCCGCAACTCATCATAATACGTGCGTATCAGAATCACATTCATCATTAATTAGGCCCTTTTTAATCTGTACCCCCGTCAGTGTCCATCTGCCCATCTGTCCATTAATTCCTGTGTGCCATATGGAGGGTTATGAGAATAAGTGTTGCAGAAGGGTTTTAAGGGTTTCAGAGAACCCCGCCCCCCTTCTCTGTGGCTGGTTCAGCGCGGACGTTTTGACAGTACAGTGAAAATTTGTTTAATTTTCTCAATATTAGGGCACTAGGACTTGCAACACATTGATATACAGAAAGTTACAATTAATTCATTGTAGGTGAGAGGTTTTATTTATGTATACGTTTCATAAAGACAAGCTTTTTGTTTCTCCATTTTCTCGTGTACTTATTTCCTCATGCTGGCAATCTTTGGAATTCTCTCCATGCCTCCGTTTTCCTTGCCTCGAATATCCTTTTCTCATTTAGGCAGAAACTGGAGGAAAATGTGTTCAAGGTTTCTGAGGGGTTTTTGTTCTCACTTTTGGATTATAATATATATATATATATATATATATATATATATATATATATATATATATATAATATATATATCTTCTCTATACATACTTATACATACATACATACATACATATACTGTATATATGTTTAATCTCCAGCACAAAAAACGTCCTTGTATGGGTATTTTAATAAGAAAATAATAATTAATGTCAGTTGTTATCATTGGAGAAGAAAAATTTCTCTAATTATTTTTTTTTCAACAGTCATTTGTCTCAGATTTTGTCAGCTGGTATCAGAAATATTTGTCAGTACTTTAATTTGAGGCAAAGACCAATTAGACTGATCGGTAGGATACTCGCCTCATTTGCTGAAGAACGCAGGTTCGAATTCCTTTCGAGGACTGAGCGATATGGAAACGTTCTGCCTGATATCGTTGCCCTCATCATGACTACTGTAAGCAATTTTTATTTACGTGGATTTCGTTCGATAGTGGTGTTTTACCACTTGGGCAACTTCGTCTCAAAATACCAGTTCAGTACAGGAGATGTAACACCTCTAGAAAGTCTTCAATTTAGGGAAACACAACACACACACACACACACACATATATATTGGGATTCGTGTTTGTCAATGGTAAAAACATTTGTATCAAAAAATCGAGCATAGATCATGAGGATGAGCGACCTTGGTGACCTTGGAAAGTTAAAATTAATGGATTCTACGTACCAGCAAGAATATTACCAAATGCGACGTTTTGCCCATTTGCATTAAAATCAAAGGTTCAAAAAAGTGCTCTCTCTTGTGAAAAGGGGTTTTGATTTCGGAGGCTGAACCAGCGGCTAAGGTTGGTCAAATGGCAGTCGTTCAAAGCAAATGGAAAGTTAAGAATAATGTATCGATCTCAGCCACTCAGCAAACAGCTCTTAAAGGAATATTACAATTTCTGTTTAGGAGGATATAAGCCAAGTCTAAAACATGCCAAGATATTTTAATAAACTGGATGTTCCAAAGGCTTTTGGCATATACGACTGGATGAAGAATCAGCAAGTAACTAACAATGATTACCTTTTGGTAGATATCGTGGGCTCGATGTCTACCTTTCAGGCTGAAGGTGAGCAGTGAAATATTTGCAAAATTAAATGAGGCATTGGAGGGCTTCTGGGGTCTTATGCTGGCGTAGCTGATGATATTGTGGTCGTTGGTTTTTTGGAAATGAACACGACGCAATGCGTGATCTGAACAAAATCTTCAGTCGCTACAGAAGCGTTGTCAAAGAAAAAAGATCAAACTAAATGAAAGAAATCTGTTTATAGAAAAAAAATCGCGTTCGCGGGACATCGTTTAACATCATCCGGTGTGACGGTTGATGAAAATAAGTAAAGCCATTAAAGAAATGCCGCCTACCGATATTTCAGAATTCGGAGGTTTGTGGAGATGATGCAATATTCTGGCCAGGGATGTCGAAAGGAAATAAAGCAAATGGTCAATTCATGTGACATTTGCCAGCGAGTGAACCTCGAAACCAGGAAGGTCGTTGATGGATGTATTGATGAGTAGGCAGACCTGGAATAAATTGGATTAGATTTGTTTGAGAGTTGTTGGAAAATTATCTGAAAGTCATTGTTGATTATTATTCCTCATTCACTTTGAAGTAAGTTTCTAACGTCAACAACTAAATCATGTGATAGCGATAATCAAAGATGTTTGCTAGATGCAGGATTCTTCCCAATTGGTGTCGATGGAGGACCTGGTGAATTCAGCTCGTTTTCAGTTTTAAAGTTTTTGTTAAGAGGTGGGGTATAGAGCACCAGGGATGTCATCTCAGGACATCCTCAAGGAATCGAGGAGGCTGAAGCGGCAGTTAAAATAGTAAAAATATGATGAAGAACGGCATGCAGATGGAAAGATCAATGTTGGCGTTACTAGGGAAGCTGAAAGTACACCACGTCAGACTCTAACCAGAGTCAAGCTCAGATGATGTTTGGACGTGAAATTGCGGTCGATAATTTCTGAAATTATGGAACAATGACAATCCAGTTTCTCAAAAGGAAGCCGGAAAATCCATAAAAGAAATATTATGATAAAACTGCAGAAGATGACACCATTAAACGAGGGCAACCTGTATATCAAAATCAGACAAGAAGGGTTGGGAAAGAGCTCATTAGCCATGCACAAGAAACCAAGTCCTATATAATTAAAGGAAAGGAAGGAGAATTTATGAAGAAATAGGAATTCATATCCGTCCAACTACACAGGATTCATCTGGCAATACCAGAAATGGAAGAAACTAGTAAATTGAGAAACCAACGTTAATGATGAACAAACAAGCTGTCATCCTATATTGCGACATGCCTAAATTGCCAAGAAGATCAGCTCGTCTGCAAAGAAGAAAAGATGAAAGATTGAATAATTTATTGTTTTTATATTTTAATGTTTTGTGTATCCTACTTGTTCCTTATTTTATGTTGTATCTGGTTAGTTTCTTATTTGTCAAAACCAAAGAGGATGTTTATGTTAACTACTTGTTTAGTTGTTTGTGTATGCTGTTATCAAAAGCTCTTTCTTGCTCTAATAAATATCAATCTATTGTAACATTACTCATATGGTATTTATCTTTTTGTTTACACTATAACTCTAAAAACTGTAAATAAGTTAGTCAGTGTATATAGAAATTCTAAAAGGAATAGGGAATAAAGCACAAGCATGCAGTTTCTGGGTTTCATGTTTACTACCTCTACCAAAAGAAATCAACATATATATATATATATATATATATATATATATATATATATATATATATATTTATTTATTTGGGTGTATGTGGAATGTCTAGTATCTTCTGTCTATCTATCTATCTATCTATATATATATATATATATATATATATATATATATATATATATATATATGTATGTATGTATATATATATATATATATATATATATATATATATATAACTATGCTATATATATATATAATGTGTTATTATGTGTAATGTGTGTGTGTGTGTGCGTGTGTAGAGTATGTGTGTGTGCAGTTTTTGTTTTTTTACCTGGATAATTTTGTATTAACAGATGAGTATTCAGAAATGATGGAATGTCATTATTTATTCTAACGGACTCCTCCATTTAGGGAAAACACACACACTCCCACACATATATACATATGCTATATATATATATTTATATATATATATATATATATATATATATATATATATATATATATATATAAATATGTTATATCTATATATAATGTATAATCTGTGTATTTGTTTATTTGTTGCCCTGAGTAATTTGCATAAACAGCTGAGCATTCAGAGAAGATGAAATGTCAATATCTATGTTACGGATCAATTTCGTATGCAGACGAGAGTAACTAATCCAACCCAAATAAGATTGGAGAAATTGTTGATCCATTTCCATTAGTGTCTGGAAAAGTACACCGATGCTGCTTTGGAAATCTTTATGGCGTCTTCTGCTAAAACGAGAAATGGAGAAGCATACAGAGGAAAATGAGCGATGCAGGAGATAAAAAGAATGGGGAGGTGCAGAACAGGATAATTGGGAGAAAATGAGAGATAAGATATATCTTTTATCGAGTGCATTATATTTTCTGCTGAATGAGCGGCCCGAGGAAAAAGATCTTAAAGGCTCCTTGTATTATTTCGCAAACCACGTTTTGGAAAGAGGTTCTTGAGAAGAGAGAAAGAAGAAGAAGAGAGAGAAGAAGAGAGAGAGAGGGAGAGAGAGAGAGAGAGAGAGAGAATTTCTAATGGGATGTTTCACTCCTAGTAGAGATGACTGTCACCTTCTCGAGGCCCTCATTTGATGTAGTGATGTTTTTGTTGCGAGTACAGGGTTGGCTCTAAATTTTGCCATAACCCTCTCTCTCTCTGTCTCTCTCTCTCTCTCTCGCCTCTCTCTCTCTCCTGCTGCAAACCATGACTGGTCAACTGACTGCCGCGTAATTCCTGATTAGGTTAAACCGGTATTGGTCAGGAAACACTACAGATTGTATTTACAATGAGGGGCTATGTTCCGTTTACATCGCTCGCGCATATATGCAGTGCGAGAGAAGAGAAGGTTTTCTTGGTATATCGATTTCTGCGTGATATTATTATCTGGTGTAAATGGTGTCATAGTTTTTGCAAAGGCGGTGGGACAGGCAGCTTAATGGCCCCTGAATTAATAGACCCTTCCCAAAAAAACAAGAAAATGGAAAAGAAAAGAGTTGGAAAAAAGAGGGGATTATAGTCCACTGAAAATGAAAGTAGGAAGAAAATTCAGTAGCAGCGGGGAGAGAAAGAGCAATCATGAACTCTCTGCAGGTGTTGCATCTACCTGCACAAAATCTGGGCCATCTGACATCTTAAAGAGTCCATCGACCCTAGCATCAATCTCCCCTATTAGAACAAATCGCATTAGAAGTACCTGAATAACATCATATGAGGCAGTTACCTCCTCCCCCTTATCTAATGGTGTTAAGACCACATACAATGGTTCCTCCCCTTCGCTCACATCATGAGCCTAATTGGGCGACTAAGTTCCCGAAAGTCTCTCGAAGTGGATTCGTAATTGGCAATTCATAATTCATAATTCTCAAGTTTATGTTTTAATGTGTCTTAAATGATGGAACTTAATCGGGCATAATTGCGAAGAGCGATGGAGAGCGTGAGAACGGAAAGCGGTTATGAATTATGAATTATGGAGTATCATTTTGTATTCATATATATTCTTTTTGCATGAGGTTTCATTCAGATAGGCTTGTTGCATGTATCTATAAAATTCACTGATTTCTCATTTGGTCTGCTTTTATAAGATGATGTAATAACCATACGCTACCCTCCTCTTTTATCCGGTATTGTGTCCCGGATTAGAAAGGGGACTCGCTTCCCTGCCCAAGCAAACTCTGCAGTCACAAGGACAACTAATACCAAATTAAAAATAGAGAAATATACAGGAAAGTTTTGCTACTAAACGCATCAGCCTGCCACGCCTAAACGGTGAAAAACAACTCTCTCTGTGGCAATGAGAGGAGAAAAGTATTTTCAAGAAATAGGGAAAAACTAATTGAAGATTTTACGTTGAGTTGGCAAAGGAAGGAAAAACACAGACACCAGTTGCCCTCAACGTAACCTCTTGCTTAACAGAATGTGTTTCTTTTGTAACCCTCCCCCTCCCCAACAACTCCCTCTCCCTCACTAGATATGATCAAATGAAATCCAGAAGGACACGATGTGCTGTACTATAGTACCCTGAAACTACAAAAAGCTATTCTTCAGGCGCTAGGCTTAAAAGAGTTAATGATGAATATTTTTTCCCAATTTGCATGAATTGTTCAAACGAAATCCGAAGGTAAAGAATATGTTCTACAACAAAACAAGGCTATTCATTAAAGCGCTAGGCTTAAAAGACTTAATAATAAATGAGTAATAAATGCATTTTTGATTGGAATTTTCTCTCAAAAATTTCTCAGAAAAAGAACGGAGTCGATGAGTGAAACCACAACTTGAACATGAAATAATGAAATACGCAGAAGACAAATAACAACTAGTAAGATAATTAACGGAGTAAAATGAATAAGACAAATAACAAATAGGTAAGACCCCTGTTATCGTAATCAACAAGACAGGATGTCCCCAATTTTAACTTTTGAAGTTCCAGTGATTGAACTATAGGATTACGATCATTCCATAATTTGGTAATAAGAAGAATAGATAACAGTGTGGCACTGAACCACACAGAAGAAAAGGCAAGAATTTTAAAATTAAATAACCACATATCTAGCAATAAATGGTCGAAGGTATATTGTGGGAAGAGATAAATTTAAAGAATGATCTGAATTATGAAATATACAGCAAGGTGATCCCCTTAGGGGGTTAGTGCCGTCAGTACACCTCACGCGGTGCACTGTAGGCATTACTTTAGGTTCTTTGCAGCAACCCATCGGCCCCTAGCTGCAACCCCTTTTACTGTACCTCCATTCATATTCCCTTTCTTCCATCTTCCTTTCAACCCTCTCCTAACAATTGATTCATAGTGCAACTGCGAGGTTTTCTTCCTGTCACACCTTTCAAACCTTTTTACTGTCAATTTCCATTTCAGCGCTGAATGACCTCATAGGTCCCAGCGCTTGTCCTTTGGCCTGAACCCTGTATTCTCTCTACAACAAGGTGAATCACTTCTGACTCGCAACCCTTAAGTGCAACCAGCTGAGCTCTGAGTGGGTACCAGGCCAGGACCTGCTGAGAAAATGGAAGCCTGTTCACTTCAGGCGTCAACTATAACAAGAGGATTATATATAGTTATATGGTATATATGTATATATATATATATATACATATATATACTATATATATATATATATATATATATATTATAATATATATATACATATATATTCTGTTTTCGTTTACGTACCTTCAACCTTCATTGCTAAAAGGAAAAAACTATCTACTTCCATAACAAAAGATAAGTACAGACTCAAGATGAAAAAAAATGCTGCAAGATTCAGCTAATTTCTTTGTTTCCTTCCTTCCACAACTTGCTTTCATCACTACTTGATCAAAAGAAAAGCCGCAGGCAACACCATATACTCCCATTCCCTAAGCAAACGAGATATATTTACATCAGAGAGAGAGAGAGAGAGAGAAAGAGAGAGACAGAGAGATGTTTACTTGCGTCCTAGATTTATTAATACGAGAGTAAAAAAAGTCAATATGTATATTAATATAATTCATTTTTTGTTTTATAACAGCGAGAAAGAGAGCAGCCGTCGCTTCCCAAAAAGAGTGCGGAAGTTTAAAAAATATAATTTTTGGAATTGTAAGACCAAGGGACTATATAGATTTGTTGCGACGAATATTCCCATATATGTGATTACAAATGTTTGAGCAATGGTTTTGGGGTGAGGTTGCTACCCCTACGGCTGTATTCCCACAGAAGTTCAGGGGAGCTTATGTAACAACGGTACCAGACAGTCATTCTTCATTTTTGTTCTTGGGAATTTCTTGATTTACTGTCGAGAATTTATATATATATATATATATATATATATATATATATATATATATATATATATATATATATATATATATATATATATATGTGTGTGTGTGTGTGTGTGTGTGTGTGTGTATAAAGAAAATGGACCCGCACACAAAAGTAATCTTATATAAAGCCGTACAATATTACACAAAATACGTGTGTGTGTGTGTGTGTGTGTGTGTGAGTGAGAGAGAGAGAGAGAGAGAGGTGGGAGGTATAGACACGCAAACCTACAACTGCGGAATGTTGAGTGGGTAATGTTTCCAACTCGAAGCACGACAAAGCTCTGTTGACGGCACAAGAGGAACAATTAGGCCCAGCTGAAATTTTCGTCCACTGATGTTCTGTTACATCTTCCAAGACGAAAGTTTGGTCCAAGATCCTAAGCAGACGAAAGGAAATGAAAGAATAGAGAGGAGAGGAAGACGGGAAATGGCAAGAAGTAGTGGGGCGGGGGTTTACTAAAGAAAACCTTCCTGTTACGCAAGAGGTTAGGCTGATGATACAACAGATATGTCTGTTTTTCCTTCCCTTTCCAACTCAACGTACAATCTTTAATTAGTTTTTCCCCATTTGTTGAAAATACTTTCCTCCTTTCTTTGCCACCGAATTTCTTCAGCGTTTCGGTATAGCAGGTGGATGGGTTCAGTTTGTGAGACTTTTCAGGATAATTCTTCGGCTATATTTCTTTATTTCTCTGTGTGCCTGTTACAGAGTTTGCCTAGGTAGGAAAGTGAGTTCTCTCTAATCCGTGACACAGGACCGGATAAAAGAGGAGGGTTAATTGTAAGGTCAATACTCTATCTCTTATTAAAACAATGCAAATGGGAAACTAGTGAGTTTTATAGAAAAGTACAAGTCCAAGTATCTGACTTGAAATCTAATAGAAAAGTTAAGTATACCTTTCTTTAACCAGACCACTGAGCTGATTAGGTAGACCAGGAGCTGATTAACAGCTCTGTTTGGACTTTTCAGGATGAAGGGTTAGACTTATTTTACGTGGCTGAGCCAAGAGTTACTTAGCAAGGAAAGTGAGTTATTGTGGAATCCGAACACATTACCGGATAAATGAAGGGTTTCTATCACCAGAAATAAATTCCTCTAACTCTTCATCAAAGACCGGAATCGAACTCGGGAAACTAGTGAGTTTTAGTTCAGAGCTCTACCGACTCGCTCAACGAAGGGCTAGAAATCTAATAGAGAAAGATCATGAATAAATACAGAATAATGCTTCATAATTCATAATCGCTTCCCATTCTCACGCTCTCCGTCAGTCTTCACAATTATGCCCGATTAAATTCGATCATTCAAGACGCATTAAAACATAAACTTCTGAATTATGAATTATGAATTGCCAATTACGAATCCACTTCGAGAGACTTCGGGATCCTCGTCGCTCCAATTAGGCCTGGGCGAAGAGCGAAGGGGAGGAACCATTAGGCGTGGTCTTGACACCATTAGATAAGGGGGAGGGAGGTAACTGCCTCATAAGGATGTTATTAGGTAATTTCAATGCGACGAAAGTTCTAATAGGGGAGATGATGCATAGGGTCGACAGGACTTCCGTTGGCGATGTATTGCATTTCAAATGAGATTCTTGCAAAGAGATGCAACTCCTGCGTAGAGTTTGGTGATTGCTACCTTACCTCTTGCCAAGCGCTGGAACTTTCTCTCTGCTTTCGTGTTCACTGGATTATAACCCAAGATTTTCTACTCCCTTCTTTATATTTTTCTAGCTGTCTTTGAATCGGATGAATAGGGGCATTGAGTTACCTCTCAAATCATGACCCTTGAAGAACAATAATGTTAAGGTAAAAACTCAAGCATCAGGAAAGTTCTCCAGTAAAAGTGTAAACATTCTCTCTCTCTCTCTCTCTCTCTCTCTCTCTCTCTCTCTCTCTCTCTCTTTCTCTAACAGGCAATCACAAGTTCGTTTTCCAGACCAGTACAAGACGACCTGGGTATGTTCTCTTGAACCCACAGAGCTTTTGTTAACGTAATCAGAAATTTGCGTATGGCACAGCGATGTGACTGCAGTGGTATGTATAAGGAGTAAAAAAGAGAGAGAGAGAGAGAAGAGAGAGAGAGAGAGAGAGAGAGAGAGAGAGAGAGAGGTGTGCCTAATGAGTTCTCCAATTAATGCATTAATATGTTATAATACAAAGGCTTTAAGGAGTGATTGTCATCCTACCAGAGTGGAACCACTCATCAGAAACTCTCTCTCTCTCTCTCTCTCTCTCTCTCTCTCTCTCTCTCTCTCTCTCTCTCTCTTGATCCTCTTCCCCTGTAGGTTGCGAAATAATATTAAGAGCTTCTCAGATCTTTCTCAGAAATTTCCTCGGGCCGCTCAATCAGCAGAAAAATAATATACTCGATGAAAGATATATTTTATCTCTGATTTTCCTCTTTTGTAACTTCCTGTTCTTTTCTTCTTCTGCATCACTCATTTCTTCTCTGCTCTTCCTCTCCCTCTCTCGTTGTAGCAGAAGACGCCATAAAGATTCCAAAGCAGCATCAGTGTACTTTTGCTGACACTAATGGAAATGGATCAACAATATCTCCGATCTTATTTGGTTGGGATTAGCTACCCTCGTCTGGATGAGAACGGGTCCGGTAGAATAGATTCTGACATTTCATCTCTTCTGAATGCTCGGCTTTTCATACAAATTAATTAGAAAGACAAATGAGCAATACAAACACGAACACACACACATATATGTATATTTTATATATATATATATATATATATATATATATATATATATATATATATATGTGTGTGTGTAATGTGTGTGTGTGTGTGTATCACCATACACCTTTTTCCCCATTTGGAGGGAGGTGTAGATTATCAGCAAGGCTTGTATCCAGTTTCAGCTGGGTGGACTAGTATATAGTAATTTTATATACATACACACATGTATATATATATATATATATATATATATATATATATATATATATATATATATATATATATATATATATATATATATATATATATAGCTTTCACGTACCTTCATTACTTCACCAGACAGAAAGTAAAACGACCTACCTCTATAAAGAAAAATATTTTTAGACCCCAAGGTAAAAGAGAAATGTAAATTTAATCATCTCTTTGTCTCCATACTTCCGCAACTTGCTTTCATCACTTCTTGATCAAAAGACAAGCCGCAGGTAAAACCATATACTCATTCCCTTCCCTGCGTAAACAAAATATATTTACATCAGAGAGAGAGAGAGAGAGAGAGAGAGATGGGCGGATGGGTATATACATACCATCTTATAATTTCGAATGTTGACAAGATAATGTTTCCGACTGGAAGTACGACAAATTTTTATCGACGACAAAAGAGGAACAATTAGTCCCATCCGAAACCTTCTTCCAGCGATGTGCTGTGGCATCTTACTTTTATTATTATTATTATTATTATTATTATTATTATTATTATTATTATTATTATTATTATTATTATTACAATAGATGAAACCTATTCACATAGAACAAGCCTACAGGGGCCACTGACTTGAAATTCAAGCTTCCAATGAATGTTGGTTTCAACCTCCCACCACAGACCCCACACTGCAGCAGTAACTGATCATGATACAGAGCCAGTGATTTTTCATCGCCCTCGGGGAGACGCGAACCCGCGACATCTGAGTGGTGTTCCACGCCACTAGCCGCTATATGCCAGCGGACCAGAGGGAAGTTTGGTCCAAGATCTGTTGGCTGCAAGAGTTTGGAGGTCCACACCAGATCTCGTATTACCTTTCACACCTTACCTTAGGCAAGGGCGTGTGCTGATATAAGGCTAACTCAATTTAGACCAAACTATCCACTCTTTGCCCCATAGACAGAGCTTCAAGTTGTCTCAGGCCTATAGAACGGCTTGAGTGATTGATTGATTGATTGATCACTTTATTATATATTAATTCATTATTTAATTTTTAATTTACTGTATAGACCAAAGAGAAAGTCAATTTTTTTTTCTGGAGAAAGAAAGGCAAACTTTGTTTTTACGAGAGAGTTCGTTGAGTTGAGTATACAGACTCACGTAGTCTAAGGAGCCGAAGATAGGTTAGATTGACCAAAACATTTTACTTGATTCTAATCGGGGATAGCACGGCAGCCTCAGTGGTACGTTATAGGCGGCCTTGTGTGGTTAATTTAATCTCTGGTATCCTGGTATCCATGGCTTTATATAGTTAATCTCATCAAAACTGTTGGCTTCATCCTCGGCGTTTTGGAAGAAGAGAAATGAAAAATACTGTATACTAAATTTGAAAGTGAAAATTACTTTCGGAAGCTTTATTTTTGACAGAAAACTTGATTTTCAACAGAAATAATTTTACGCTCATATGCAGCGACCTTTAGAAACTACATTAACTACTGAAAATAGAGTTTTCACTTATACTATATATATGTTTATAGGTGTGTGTGTGCATGTTGTGTGTGTGTGTTGTGCGCGCGCGTTTGTATAAATTTCTGCCTCATATCGGGATCGAAAGCAGGTCTTTCAATTCAAAGGCAAGCGTGCCACAAACTTTACCTTAGGCATGATGGTACTTACGTTCCAACTTCTTTGAATACTTATGTGGTTCAGCTAGTGAGGGCCTTGCCTTTCAATCGAAAGACCTGTTTCGATCTCGATGAGAGTCAGAAATTTATTTCTGTTCCACACGTGATTGTGTGTTGATCACTTCTATCTATCTATCTATCTATCTATATACAGTATATATATATATATATATATATATATATATATATATATATATATATATATATGTATATGTATATATACATATATATATATATGAATGTCTTTTCCTGTAATACTACAGTGTAATATGAAAATAAGAAGGCCCATAAAACACTATTTAAACGTTGAAACCATATATTTCAGGCACTTGTTTCTGTGCCCCTGTTCACTGGTAGAATATGGACAGGTGGAAAGTTACAATGGTATATATACAAAAACATGAAGGTGTGGCCTTAGGCCTCCGATGTTAAGGAGGTGGCGTTTCTTAAGAAGGAGGAGATTGACCAAATTCCTAGTGGTTTTTGGCCTCATTAGCTCCCGTTTGGCGATGGATCTGGCGGTCGCGTTTCTTGGGTCATCTTCTTCAAAAGGGTGCGAGGATTAAGGTGTCAATGGCGTCCGATTTCCAATGTCCTCTGACAGGTTCATATTGTTGGTTTGATTGATGATAGCAGATTCCAGCATCTTTCTTTTGTACGGACAGCTACTCTTGAAAACCAACTCCGCCCCACTCCAGTTAATGACATGCCCTGTATTTCTAATATAGGAAAATTCCTGAACTCTCGAAGCGTAACGTACTGATCTTTTGTGCTCTGTTATTCTTTGCGAGAGCGATCTACCTGTCTCGCCTACATAAATGTCATGACAATTACTACACGGTATCTTGTAAACTCCGGCTTCTTCCCTTTTGTTATTTAAGTATACGTTAACGAGCGAACTCCCGATGGATTTGGGATAATGGAAAATGAAAGGATTATCAGAACTGAGTTGCTCGGTGGCCTTTTGGATGTTTTCATCGTATGGAAGCTTTATTTTGTTGTTGAAATCTATTTGTCTGTTGTGAGTGGGACCTCTGTAGTATATTTTATTTGCTTTATTAATAGCCTCTCGATAATGTGTGGTGGATAGAGCAGTTGCGTTAGGTGTTGGCGGATCGTGTTAAATTCTTGATCCAGGTACTCATTTGAACATATCCTAAGTCCTCTGAGGAATAGGTTGCACCCTACCATGATTTTTACGGAGACGTCGTGGTAGCTTAAGAAATGAATGTAGGAGACAGCGAAGGTGGGTTTTCTATATACTGTAAATGCATACCTGTTCTGTTTTCTTATGATCAGTACATCTAGGAACGGCAGTTTTCCGTCCTTTTCCCATTCTGTTTTAAATTTTATGGTCGGAACTAGCGAATTTAGCCTATTAAAAATTCCTTAAAGTCCCCAGCTATTGTCCCAGAAAGTAAAGATATCATCTAAATATCTAAGCCAGATCATGTTATGGGGGTTTGATAGACGACAAAGTTCTGTTTCGAAATATTCCATGTACAAGTTTGCTAGAAGGGGTGATAGGGGACTTCCCATGCTACAGCCAAATTTTGTTTGTAAAATTACCATTGAAAGAAAACACGTTGTTAGTTACACAGAGGTTGATAAGTTTTAAAGTTTTATCTATGCCAAGAGGAAAATGGTCTTCATATGGTTGTAACTTCCTCTCTAAGAAAAACAACACGTCGGCAATCGGGACTTTAGTAAATAATGAATCGACGTCTAGACTGAGCAGTTTGATGTTGTTTGAGGGGATGTTTAAACTATTAAATTTTTGTATGAAATCTTCTGCATGTTTGACGTGGGAGGATGAGAAGGTTCCTAGAAAGGGTGATAACAAGTCTGCGAGCCATTTTGATAATTTGTACATGAAAGAGCCCCTGCTAGATATTATGGGGCGTAAAGGAATCCCATCTTTATGTGTTTTCGGGAGGCCGTAAAAATAGGGGAGAGAGGGGTTGATTACCTTGAATGTCTCTAGTAATTCTATGTCTTTTTTATTGCCCCCTATGGTTTGAAACAGAATATTTTTGTAGGATCTTTCAAGCCCCATAACATGATCTGGCTTAGATACGTAGATGATATCTTTACTTTCTGGGACAATAGCTGGGGACTTTAAGGAATTTTTAATAGGCTAATTCATTTTGGAATCTTTTCAGTTCCGACCATAAAATTTAAAACAGAATGGGAAAAGGACGGAAAACTACCTCTTTCCTAGATGTACTGTTCATCCAAGAAAACAGAACAGGTATGCATTTACAGTATATGAAAACCCACCTTCGCTGTTCTCTACATTCATTCTTAAGCTACCACGACGTCTCCGTAAAAATCATGGTAGGTGCAAACCTGTTCCTCAGAGGACTTAGGATATGTTCAAATGAGTACCTGGATCAAGAATTTAACACGAAGCCAACACCTAAGATATCTGCTTATCATCCCACACATTATCGAGAGGGCTATTAATAAAGCAAATAGAATATACTACAGTGTCCCTTGTATTCAGACAAATAGATTTCAACAACAAAATAAAGCTTCCATTGATGAAAACATCCAAAAGGCCACCGAGCAACTTGTTCCAGTTCTGATAATTTTCATTTTCCATTATCCCAAATCCATCTAGGGAGTTCGCTCGTTAACGTGACAGCTTAAATAACAAAAGGAAGAAGCCGGAGTTTACAAGATACCCGTGCAGTAATTGTCATGACATTTATGTAGGCGAGACAGAAAATAGATCCCTCTCTATTTAAAGAATAACAGAGCACAAAAGATGTACGTTACTTAGCTCGGAGAGTTCGGGAATTTACAACATATTAGAAATACAGGGCATGTCATTAACTGGATGTGGGGTGGAGTTGGTTTTCAAGAGAGTAGTGTCCGTACAAAAGAAAGATGCTGGAATCTGCTATCATCAATCAAACCAACAATATGAACCTGTCAGGAGGACATTGGAAATCGGACGCCATTGACACCTTAATCCGCACCTTTTTGAAGAAGATGACCCAAGAAACGCGACCGCCAGATCCATCGCCAAACGGGAGCTAATGAGGCCAAAAACCACTAGGAATTTGGTCAATCTCCTCCTTCTTAAGAAACGCCACCTCCTTAACATCGAGGCCTAAGGCCACACCTTCATGTTTTTGTATATATACCATTGTAAATTTTCCACCTGTCCATATTCTACCAGTGAACAGGGGCACAGAAACAAGTGCCTGAAATATATGGTTTTCAACGTTTAAATAGTGTTTTATGGGCCTTCTTATTTTCATATTACACTGTAGTATTACAGGAAAAGACATTCATTTTTGCCCATTATGGAACATCACAGTTTACGCCAGTTTTTCGGCTTCAACCCAGCTGTCAAGCACATCTTCAGACGGTACGAACGGCTAGTACATGGATTACACAAGAGGAAGAATCAGAGAAATTTTCTACAAGAATGCCTACAGGAACCAAAGTTTCTCCCAAAATATATTGGTTTCACGCGTTGGACATCGGCGTCAGACCCATTTCCGGACTCCATCCGCACATTCCTCCAAGACAGAATACAAGCCACACACCCAAGACATCTATGTGATTAGAAGAAAAATAAGTGAGCTAGCCACGTCACTTCGCCTCATGTGCAGGGATGATGGTATGTACAGATATCTTTCATATTTTGTGCTATCAGGTGCTATTGAGAACAGTGAGTCCCACTCCAGAAATTTGTGCTACAAATTAAAAAGACTGATTAGGAACAGCGTATGGAATAATCTTGGCCTTCCCAATAATGTGCTGAATCTCTCTAACCATCCCCTCACTGCAGAAGAACAGACCGTTTTAAATCTTGGAGTTTCATTCGCTCTAAAACCTGGTCCTGAGAGTAATCTTAATTTCCTAGTTGCTTTTGATAAACATTTTGCAAAAAACAACTATGACAAAGAAAGAGGCATGTCTCAAAGGCATTTTTGCTAAATGTCTTGGAACAAAATAACAACAAAAATTCGCTCGAAAAGATTCCAAAATGCATTAGTTAGCTTAAGAAAAGGGGGATATCATCATCACAAAATCTGACAAAGACAGGAAAATAGTTCTGTTAGACAAGGAGACATACATCAATAAAGTTCAAGAACTTCTAAACGATGCGGAGACCTACGACAAATTAACGAAAGATCCCACAACAAATATTGCTGCTCAGTTTAACAAATCAGTTAGAACCATAGGGGCAATAAAAAGACATAGAATTACTAGAGACATTCAAGGTAATCAACCCCTCTCTCCCTATTTTTACGGCCTCCCGAAAACACATAAAGATGGGATTCCTTTACGCCCCATAATATCTAGCAGGGGGCTCTTTCATGTACAAATTATCAAAATGGCTCGCAGACTTGTTATCACCCTTTCTAGGAACCTTCTCATCCTCCCACGTCAAACATGCAGAAGATTTCATACAAAAATTTAATAGTTTAAACATCCCCTCAAACAACATCAAACTGCTCAGTCTAGACGTCGATTCATTATTTACTAAAGTCCCGATTGCCGACGTGTTGTTTTCTTAGAGAGGAAGTTACAACCATATGAAGACCATTTTCCTCTTGGCATAGATAAAACTTTAAAACTTATCAACCTCTGTGTAACTAACAACGTGTTTTCTTTCAATGGTAATTTTACAAACAAAAATTTGGCTGTAGCATGGGAAGTCCCCTATCACCCCTTCTAGCAAACTTGTACATGGAATATTTCGAAACAGAACTTTTGTCGTCTATCAAGCCCCATAACATGATCTGGCTTAGATACGTAGATGATATCTTTACTTTCTGGGACAATAGCTGGGGACTTTAAGGAATTTTTAATAGGCTAAATTCGCTAGTTCCGACCATAAAATTTAAAACAGAATGGGAAAAGGACGGAAAACTGCCGTTCCTAGATGTACTGATCATAAGAAAACAGAACAGGTATGCATTTACAGTATATAGAAAACCCACCTTCGCTGTCTCCTACATTCATTTCTTAAGCTACCACGACGTCTCCGTAAAAATCATGGTAGGGTGCAACCTATTCCTCAGAGGACTTAGGATATGTTCAAATGAGTACCTGGATCAAGAATTTAACACGATCCGCCAACACCTAACGCAACTGCTCTATCCACCACACATTATCGAGAGGGCTATTAATAAAGCAAATAAAATATACTACAGAGGTCCCACTCACAACAGACAAATAGATTTCAACAACAAAATAAAGCTTCCATACGATGAAAACATCCAAAAGGCCACCGAGCAACTCAGTTCTGATAATCCTTTCATTTTCCATTATCCCAAATCCATCGGGAGTTCGCTCGTTAACGTATGCTTAAATAACAAAAGGGAAGAAGCCGGAGTTTACAAGATACCGTGTAGTAATTGTCATGACATTTATGTAGGCGAGACAGGTAGATCGCTCTCGCAAAGAATAACAGAGCACAAAAGATCAGTACGTTACGCTTCGGAGAGTTCGGGAATTTTCCTACATATTAGAAATACAGGGCATGTCATTAACTGGAGTGGGGCGGAGTTGGTTTTCAAGAGTAGCTGTCCGTACAAAAGAAAGATGCTGGAATCTGCTATCATCAATCAAACCAACAATATGAACCTGTCAGGAGGACATTGGAAATCGGACGCCATTGACACTTTTAATCCTCGCACCCTTTTGAAGAAGATGACCCAAGAAACGCGACCGCCAGATCCATCGCCAAACGGGAGCTAATGAGGCCAAAAACCACTAGGAATTTGGTCAATCTCCTCCTTCTTAAGAAACGCCACCTCCTTAACATCGGAGGCCTAAGGCCACACCTTCATGTTTTTGTATATATACCATTGTAACTTTCCACCTGTCCATATTCTACCATAGTGAACAGGGGCACAGAAACAAGTGCCCGAAATATATGGTTCAACGTTTAAATAGTGTTTTATAATTTATTTCATACATTACACCGTAGTATTACAGAAAAAGACATTCATTTTTGCCCATTATGGAACATCACAGTTTACGCCAGTTTTTCGGCTTCAACCCAGCTGTCAAGCACATCTTCAGACGGCACGAACGGGCTAGTACATGGGTTAAGTACAAGAGGAAGAATCAGAGAATTTTCTACAAGAATGCCTACAGGAACAAGTTTCTCCCAAAATGTACGGTTTCACGCGTTGGACATCGGCGTCAGACCATTTAACACTAGAAAATCCTCCAAGACAGATTTTAATGGGCAACCTTTACATCTATATTATGAAGAAAGTACGTAGCTAGCCACGTCAATCGCCTATGTACAGGATGATGGTATGTACAGATATCTTTCATATTTTACATATATATGCTATTGATAACAGTGAGTCTCACTCCAGAAATTTGTTTAAGAAATTAAAAGACTGATTATGGAACAGCAACCCGAAATAATCTTTTGTTGGCGGGCGTTAATTGCTGAATCTCTCTAACCAATCCCCTCACTGCAGAAGGACAGATGTTGTTATACTGGAGTTTCATCTGCTCTATGAAATGGTCCTGAGAGTAATGAAGTATTGGACCTTTTGATAAACATTTTGCAAAAAACAACCATGACAAGAAAGACCATAACCAAAGGCATTTTGCTCTTTGTCTTGGAGCAAAATGTAACAAAAATCTTGCTTGTAAAAGATTCCAAAATGGATGAGTTAGATGTATGGGGGATTTAAATCACAAAATCACACACAAAGACGGAAAATAGTTCTGTTAGACAAGGAGATATACATCATATAAAGTTCAAGAACTATATAAACGATGCGGAGATATATATACAAATTAACGAAAGATCCCACAACAAATATTGCTGCTCAGTTTAATAAATAGTTAAACATAATAGGGGCATATAAAAGATATAGACATTATTAGAGATGTATTATGTAATGGATGTTTATCCCTATTTTTGTATGCATGCAAACACAGCGGATTAGGGTCCTTTACGCCACCTGAACTTCCAGTTGCCTGTCCAAATTATCAAAATGGTCAGGTGAATTGTTATCACCTCTTTCCAGGTCAGTGAATTATCCTGGTCCACAGTAAACATGCAGAAGATGGTATAGAAAAATTTAATAGCTTAAACCTCAAAAGACAACATCAAAACAAAGGTCTAGACGTCGAGCCATTATTTACTAAAGTCGGGATTGCCGACGTGTTGTTTTTTCTTAGAAATGTTACAACCATTGAAGACCAAGTCCTTGGCATAGATAAACTTTTAAACTTATCAACCACATTCTACCAACGTGTTGGCAATGGTAATTTTTGAACAAAAATTGCTTTAGCATTTGCCCCTCACCCTTTTAGCAAAGTACATGGAATATTTAGAAACAGAACTGTTTGTCGTCTATCAAACCTTTATTGTCCGTATAATGTTACTGTATCTTTTGTCTTGTGGATGATTTTTTACTTCTGGTACAATAGCTGGGGGTTTTTATTTTGAATTTTAAGGCTAAATTGCTAGTTCCGACCATAAAATCTTAAAACAGAATGGGAGCAGCCATCGGAATGTTAGGCCGTTCCTAGATGTTGTCATAAGAAAAACAGAACAGGTATGTGCATTAAACTTTTTATGGTTTCGCTATCTCTACATTATTCTGCTACCACGAGGTTTGGCCAAAAAATCATGGTATTTGCAATATTCCCCAGGATTAGATAAGTTCAAATGAAAGTACAAAAGTGATAAAAATAGTGAAATCAATAAAACGATAAAGAACGAAACTATCCACTACAATTGATCGAGAGGGCTATAAACTAACAAATAAATATATTGTTATTTAGGTCCCACGAATATTAACAGACAAATAGATTTCAACAACAAAATAAAGGTCCATACGATGAAAACTTTAAAAGGCCACCGAAGAAAATTTTTGATAGTTCTGATAATCAACTTTCGTCGGTATATATAATCCATCGGGAGTTGATGATGAAAGGGATAAATTTTATAATGTTATGAGTTAAAAATACGCAAGTATCATGAGTCTTAATTGTCGAAACATTTCTACAGCGAGACAGGTAGATCGCTCTCGCAAAGAATAACAGAGCACATAAAGAATCAGTACGTTATCTTCGAGAGTATATGGGAAAATCCACAGTTATGTAAATACAGGGCATAAATAACTGAGGGGCGGTTTCTCCAATGTTATGCGTTTCCGTACAAAAGAAAGATGCTGGAATTTATCTATCAATCAAACTAACTATCTGAGACCATAGATCAGGAGAGAAGGTTTTAATCGGACGCCATTGACACCTTAATCCTCGCAGAGCTTTTTGAAGAAGAGCACTTCGGAAACGCGACCCGAAAGTCCATCGAGTAAACATTTAGATAAACGAGGCCAAAACCACTAGGAATTAGTCTGTTGAGCGGTTACGGGTCTTAAGAAACGCCACACTTAACATCAGCCATTAGGCCACACCTTCATGTTTTTCCTTCCCTCCATTGTCCTCCCTTTTCCATATTCCCTCCTGAACAGGCTTCAAGTGCCCTCCTATGGTTTCAACTTTCCCCTGTTTTCCCTTATTTCCTATTCCCTCCTACGCAATTACAGGAAACGTACATTTTTTTTGCCCATTATGGAACATCGAAGAAGTTTATCACTGGCATTAATGTAGCTGTCAGCACATCTTCAGACTTGCATGTTTGGAAGTTCTTTTGGTTACACAAGATTTGAATCTGTTTTTTCTCAAGAATGCTTTCAAGGAATCTTTTGTCTTGGTTTCTTGCTCTTGTTTAATCGGCTGTCAGGTCCATTTCCTGACTCCATCCGCACATTCCTCCATTTTTATTTTAGTCACACTGTAAAGACATCTATGTTAGAAGAAAGATATGAGCTAGCCACGTTCTCGTATTCATTTGGAGTGGTTTTATTTTGTACAGATATCTTGGTAATTTTGTGCTATCAAGAGCTATTGAGAACAGTGAGTCCCATTGAATGATTCAGGCAAATTAAAAAGACTGATTAGAACAGCTTCTGGAAAATGTATGGGATGAAAAACTAATAGGATCTATTAACCATTTGACCCTTCAGAAGAACAGTTATTTCCAAATCTTGGAGTCCTTTAGGCTCTAAACCTGGTCCCAAGTAATCTTAATTTCCTGTTGCTTTGAAAAACATTTTGCAAAAACTTCCAAACTTACAGAGCCAAATTAATTTTTCAAAATTTGGAAAAGTAATTCGTAATGGCACTAGGGTTACCTTTAGACCTCTTTCCTTCCAAAATGCATTAGTTAGCTTAATATAAAGGGGGATATCATCATCACAAAATCTCCACAAAGACGGGAAAATGCAGTTCTTTAGACATTAGGATGGCATACATCAATGCACCTCCCAAGTCCTTTAAAAGATTGAGACCTACGACAAATTAACGAAAGATCCTGTGGGGAATAATATTACAGCTCAGTTTCAGAGGATTTGCTTCAGAGAAGAAAAAAGGCGATTAAACTCATCCTTGTCTTTCCCATTATTCTTCTCCTCACTCATTCCACGGCCTCCGAAAGGTCATTTTTGCGAGTTTTAACATGCCCCATGATTTAGAATTGTATGGCATTTCATACATGTTTACAAAATGGCTCGCAGACTTGTTATCACTTTCTCTTATTTTTCATCTCCTCGTTCACATGCAGAAGATTTCATATTAAACGTTTTTTTCAATTTAACAGTTCATGAACGCTGGAGTTTTTTCAGTCTAGAACTAGGATTCATTATTAACAATAAAGTCCACGATTCATACGTGTTGCCAACAAAGTGAGGAAGTTATGACGTAATGTTTTTATCCTGCTTGGCATATTAGTTAAAAGATTTAAAACTTATCAACAGTCTCTGTGGACGCCATAACGTTTTCTTTATTAATTTTTTACATCCAAAAACGTTGACGATTTATTCATCATTACCCCTTCTAGCAAACTATTTACAGGAGTCACTCAAAGACACTTTTCATTGTCTGTTCTCGAGATATATAAGTATAAGTAATGCTGATTTTTCTTACAAAGTCGCTCATCTTGGAACTGAAAATAGGCTAAATTCAAGGTTCCAGGATCCATAAAAGCTGCAGTCTTGTAAGAAACTGATCCAATGGTCTATTTAGTTGATTACCCAACTGTTTTTCTTTCAAAGTCCCATCCCATTTTTCCCTACAGACCCATTGGGTAGCTCGTGCCATTGGCCTTTTCCAATGCCTAGATCTGTTAGGCAGGAAGCCCGTTGCCTTATCTAGTCTTAGCCTAAAGAGAAAAAACGGGGTAGGGAGATGTAATGTGTCAAAAAATGAACATTTTTAGCTTTGGTGAATACGGAAGCAGGAAGCAAATTCCAAAACCAGATAATAGAGTGAAAAGTTCAGCATCCAGTTGGAGGATTAATGATGACACAGCTGATCGTGAGGGGAGGTGATCTGTCGCCCAGTATCCAGTTATTTATTTATTTATTTATTTAAAGAAAAAGGGTGTGCCCCATTCTTATGCTCTGCTGTACTTTTTTTCCTTCTCCTTGTAGAGTAGTTAGTCTTATTCTCATTTTGGCAGGTTAGGTTTTGTCATTCATTTAATGTTGGCGTACATTTTGCCTTTCCAAGAGGTGGGTCTATTACAACCCAAGCGGTAAAAGTGTTATTGAACGCACTTTTCCTTCGGGACCCAACCTCCTCACTTTGGGCACAAAAATATAAGCACATACAAATAAACCAGTTAAAACGCAAGAGAAAGGAAGACCTTTGATTTCAGGTAATCCTTCAGAGGTCAGAGCGAAGTCCAATCATCAATCAAACCAGTGAAACCCTCCCTGGCGGTGGGATCGGACGCCAGCTGACACCTTCCTGCTGCGATAACTTAATCACAAGTTAATCAAAGGCCGCTTTGATCCATCGCCAAACGGGACTTGACTTCCACTCGCTAAAGGGAGCTTTCTCTTGAAAGTTACGCTAATGAAGGAGCGTTCTCGGTATTTAAGGCCACACCTTTTTCTGCTTTTTTATTGCCATTTTCTTTTGACAGTCCATTGGTCCTTATCAGTGAACAGGGGCTTGAAACGTTTTGTACTTGCAATTTTTTTTTTTTTTATTTTTTTTTTTTATTTTTAGGCGTTCGAGGTTATGTTGAATATTGAGTTTGTATCTTTTCGATATAACCCACTTCTCTTTTTCCACAGGGAATCATTTCTGTAAATTTGTTTATATTTTTGCATGTCAGTAAACTGTAAAAAATTTTTTATTGTAAGCAAGACAGGACTCAGAACGTTTTAAATAAGGAAGTTTAATATGTAATGAAATGGGTAATGCAGAAGCTTTTTAATGGCATGTAGTAATTCTGAGTGCATTATTCACACAGCTGGGGTATGTTGCTGTACCTCCATTTTATGCAGTTTACACACCAAGACATCTATAGTTGATTAGTTCTCTTTTTATGACCCTCCTCCTCCTTCTCCTTGTCTTGGTTTCGTCGGGCCTTGATTAGGTAAAGACAGCTGGTAGTTCGTCAGAGAAAATCAAGTTTTATACACTTTGCAAAATAAATGTCGTTCGCCAAGAAAAACCGGTACGCCTCTGCAGTTCTTTCGAGCGATTGCGAATCATCTAAATCCTCTCTCTGCTCTCCTGAACACTCTCTCTCTCTCTCTCTCTCTCTCTCTCTCTCTCTCTCCCTCTCTTTCTTAATTTCCTAGTAGCTTTTGATAAATCTGTTTCACTGCAGTAACAACAAATAACAAGAAAGAGGTCCTCTCCCTCTCTCTCTCTAAATGTCTCTGGAGCAAAATCCCTCTCTCTCTCTCTCTCCTCCAAAATGCATCTAGTTAGCTTAAGAAAATCTATCTTTCACTGCAGTAACCCCAAATAATTGATGATAGCCTCTCTCTCTACTCTCTCTCTTCTCTCTCTCTAAACGATGTGCGGAGACTCTCTCAAATTCTCGAAAGATCTCTCTGCAAATATTGCCTCTCAGCTTTAAAAATCTGTTTTTTACTGCAGTAAGGGGCTTGTGAAAAGATCTGATTACTGACATCAGATAACTGATAATCAACCTCTCTCTCCCTATTTCTCTCTCTCTCTGAAACACATAAAGATCTCTCTCTTTACTCCCCAATATCTAGCAGGGGCTCTCTCATGTACATCATTAATGGTAACTTTTGAAACGCTTTCTAAACCTTTATCCTGAGATATCAAAAATAAGAAGAAATAAATAAAAATTTAGTTATTAGTTTAAAGGTCCATTACAAACGACATCAAACTGACTGAGCAGAGACATTACATAATTTTTGTGGCTCTTTATCGAAATTCTTTAAGAAAAGGAAAAAAAAGTAACCATTGATGGGCTTGATTTTATTTGCAAAAACGCCAAAAAATTTTCCAGTAGTGGGGGATCACTACTCTATAGGATGAGACTTTTTTTTTGTTCAATGGTAATTTTAGTATTAAAACGGTTTTATGAGTCCCCGTCAAAATTCCTCACATATGTTACTATATTAAATAGCTTTAGATATACCGTTTTATCCTGGCAATCTATTTATAATTATTTGTATATTCTTTAATATAAATCATTTTCATTTATTCAATACAAGGACTTTAAGTAATTTTTCTAGGCTAAATCAGTCATTGAATCAATAAATTTTATTCCTTGGTACGGTCTATATTTTTGTTAATTCATTCGGTAGTCATTATTTTTTTGTACATTTTTATTAGTGATTGAATCAATCTATTTGGTTCCTTGGTACGATCTGCATTTTTGTTAATTCATTCGGTAGTCATAATTTTTTTTATATATATTTTTATCAGTAATTGAATCAATCTATTTTGTTCCTTGGTACGGTCTGTATTTTTGTTAAATTGAGTACTTGAATTCCAGGTTTTTATTTTTTAAGCTAACACCCAACTCTTTTGTCTTTAAGGAATGATGGCCAAACACAGAAAAGCTTTTAGAGAACCTCCTCGTGTGATATTTGATCCTTTCTCGGACCTATTAAATAATGTATTTTTTGCGGGGAAGAAAGATTCGGCTCTTCTTCTGTTTATTTGAAACTTTTTTATAATCATTTCGGTAAGTAACGTTCTTTTTCCATTGTTCCATTGGGGTTCTGTTAACTTTAATTTAAATTTAACAAATTGGGCCTCGGCCATCAGAATACATGACCGCTTTTTGCATCGATTTTATGTTGCTTTAAACATAATTTCTTGGAAATTTATTCACTTACATTTGTTTCCTGCATTTTTCATATAATGGAAGCTGTTTTGAATATCTAATTAGTAAAGGTGAATAAAAATGAATTGAATATTGTAGTGTTTCCAGAACTGATGTCAAGAAATGTAGCTGTTCTTCAAAATGAAAGATGTTGGAATCTCTGGCCTCAATCAAACCAACTCATAGCCCATAGCGCCAGAATCATACTGCCTGTTGCAAGTTCATACGCAGTTTTTTTGAAGAAGATTACCCAAGAAACGCATGATGGATATCATCGGCTACTGGGCGCAAGAGAGGCCAAAACCCACGGGCATATCTGTGGCGTTCTTAATACGTGAATTTATTTGTTTTAGTTTTACTAGTGAGTTAGAGCCGCAAAGTTTAAGTTTTTGTATATATACCACCCTAAAAACAATTTACGTTGGTATTTTAACAGTGAACAGGGGTTTGATCAAGTTTACCTATTAATTTATCTCTTTTTCGTTTAAATAATTGTTCTTCTGGGCCTTTCTGTATTTCTGTACACGATCTTCTGTAACTTCATTCAAATAAACACAATATTATATTATATATATGAATTTATAAGTCAGTGGCCCTGTAGGTTTGTTCCATATGAATTGGGATTTATTTGCTGAATAATAATAATAATAATAATAATAATAATAATAATAATAATAATAATAATCCCATCTTAGAATGGATAGATAGTCTTCTTTAGATTGAATTTGATCCTGGATGTCAGGAAAAGGATGAAAGATTACATTTGCCATATATAGACAGTTAGATTTCAGAGAAAGGGAGAGAAGGTTAATAGATGTATCTGGTAAGCGTAAAAGAAGGCCGCAAATATATATGTAATGGATGATGGAAGATGCTGGTGTCTCAATACAAGGCAGCTCTTGGGTCGAGCCTGAGCTACCAGTGATGAGAACAAGCTCGCGTTAGAAAGGCAATTTTCAACATTGAGATTCTTGTCTCGCTGGTGGGGGGCGGTAGTTAACGATTTGGACGACGAACTTATAAGTCCATAAAAGGATTCAAATTCAGTAATATATAAAAAAAAATATATGTATATATATATATATATATATATATATATATATATATATATATATATATATATATAGGTTCTTCGTATGTGTTTATATCGGCGCCCATATATAAATATTTCATTATCTTTGACTGCACTCGTTCATACATACTTCCAAGGTCTGTATGGATATTATACAGTCGGAATATATATTAGGTGCATACATACATACATACACTCACATATATATATATATATATATATATATATATATATATATATATATATATATATATATAGAGAGAGAGAGAGAGAGAGAGAGAGAGAGAGAGAGAGAGAGATAGAGAGAGAGAACAGTGACATAGTATAACACAGTATCTTGTTTTTCTCTACCCTCTTACCACCTGTTACACCTGACAAACTTTTTCTTTGCCTGCACCCGATTTTTTATTTCATTCAGTTTGGAAGCTTTATATTGGAAGCATTATTCCCTTGTCTCAGTGATAACCGCGTGGGAGATGTCAATGTTCCCGATTCTATTTCGGAGGCCGAGTTCGGGAAAAAAAAATCACCTGTGTGATGAAAGGAGAAAAGATTTTTGAATGCGAAGAGGCTTCATTGAATTCTTTTATTTGGATTCTCTCTTCTCTCTCTCTCTCTCTCTCTCTCTCTCTCTCTCTCTCTCTATATATTTATATATATCTCTCCGTATATTTTTTTACTAAATGTGGAGCATGTACGAGTGTATGCCATCCATCTCTTACTCGCTTTTGTAACATTTATTCATTTTCGTTATTTGTAAAGAATAAGTGTTAGAATTGAACACACATATGCATATGCTCTTACTTCCTTTCTGTAAATATATAATATATATATATATATATATATATATATATATATATATATATATATATATATATATATATATATATGTATATGTATGTATGTATGTATATATATATATATATAGTATATATATATATATATATATATATATATATATATATATATATATATATATATATATATATATATAACATATATATATATATATATATATATATATTTTCCAGTTTTATACAATAAAAATTTTCAGTTTTGTACAATGAATGGCCCAGCTCATGACTTTGTCCTTCAAACGCAGGCTTTAAACATTCTTCTCCTCGCCATATTTACTCTCCCGGATAAATTCGTATTTGGTGACTTCATATTTCCATCACCCTTTCAAAACTTATAACTGAAAGGTTTTGCCCATTTCTACCGAATCCAGGCACTCCAAGATTACAAAGTAGGTCTAGTTTTCGACTGTAACTTTTCATTTCAGATCACCCAGCAGTATCACCCTAGATTGTACTGTACAACCCCAGCCAGGCTCAGATACACATGTTCCCACCGACGGTTTTATTTTTTTATTTTTATTTTTTTCGTCTGTTATAGGTTATGCCAGAGATGTTATGCTAAGATCTGTGAATTATTTGAGAAGTAGCTGTTGGATGGAGATATTACGTCAAGAAAGAAGAATTAAATCAAATTTCCTAATGTCCTTGCAATGAAGTGATAATAGAAAACATTGTCTCTCTTATTATTGCTGCTGTATAGAACAGGTGAGAGTTTACCCCTGGATTTTATCAAAATATATTCACAAAGGATGAACGAATTTGATTGAATTTGTGTGAGCACATTTATAAAATGCCTTTCTCCAGATGACTGATATTTATTTTTCATCGATGTCAAATTGAATCTCACCCATTTTTTCTTTCGAGAAACTCAAAGTTTTTGGCCATATATCTTGAGTTTTGTTTTCTGTTGAAAGGTTGTGTCGGCGTGTGTTCTAAACTGAATGGATTATAAAATCTAGCTTTGGCAATAATGCTCTTGTTTATGAAAAGTTGCTTCAGTTTCTGTAGATACTAATTCATTCGTTTCACTTACAGAAAACGGCGACTTGGCTACATCGTAAATGCATGTAATCATTCAAGTTACAACATCGCAGATTTATGTGCGGTGCTTGTTGAATCATCGCTCACCAACTCCATATGGAACACTCTAATGTTTAATTTCGTAAAAGGTCGCGATGAGCTGAGAACCAGTTTCTTATCTTGACTGATAATCAGGTCTTCCCTTCCCGGTACGTTCTTGGTGAACCCTCATTTTTATCGTGATTATGATTAATTATCTTACCGAGACCACTCAGTTATGGTAGAGGGTTCATTGTGTTGCCCAGAAGGATTTATTTATAGGTGAGGGCTGAATCTCCGAATAAGGCACAGTTAAAGAAGCTGGACGGCATAGGGTGAAGAGGCGAAAGGAAACGGAGGAAATTTAAAAGGCAGAAAACACAGCAGCTACATCCGGAGTACTGTGCAAGGCACATTGAAGGCTGTAAGCCTCTTTTTCTTATAGGACAACCTTAAGCATTCAACAATCTGTACATCTGACTGCGATTTTTCATCGTAAGAGATTCTTCTGATTTTGAATTTTATTCCAATGCGACGCGAAATAGTCTTTGGGGTGTAGCAGAGGCATCCGTCTGCTTGTCCTGTTTGCCTGTATATCCATCGCACGTTTGTTTTCTGTTTGTGTAGTAAGGGGTACCGTACAATGATGTTAGCTCACTGCTCATTTGGTGTGTCAGTGAAGACCTTATTGATTTTAAATATCTCTTGGCGGGTTTCCACTTTTCATTGTAAGGATTTTATGTCTCGTTATAGATATTGCGACCTGGTATTCTATCACTGATGACGATCACTATGGTGATTTGATGCCCTGTCACTTCTGTGGCTTGAGGTGTCCTATATCTTTGTGGGGATATTCAAGTCACCTGTTTTGAATGCCCACCAATCACTATGGAGAGCGTGATGTCCCGTAACTGAGGGAGCTTGAGGCACCGTCAATCAATTTAGGAATTTTGATGTCCCATCATTCAGCTTAAAAGATTTTGAATTTTCTGAAATTCCATCAGTCATTTCTGAAGTCACGGTGCCTCATCACAGAGGGAGCTAGAAGTCCCATCAGTCACTATGGAGGGTATTCCCATCTCTTAGGGTGTTTGAAGTGCCTTAACAATTGTGGAAATTTTGTAGTTCCATTGTTCATTTTGAAGGGTTTGAATTCTCGTCAGCCATTATGAATTGTATGAATTCATATGAATCATTATCTCATTCCTTCAGTTGCTGTGGAGAGTTGATGCCTCATGAATAACTTTGAGGGTACTTAAAGAGCCATCAGTTGTTTTGTATTTTTTGTTGTCAGGGCTCATAAATCGTTATTTGGGTTTGGATTTTTATTAATCCTTATGGGGAGTTTGAACCCCTAATGGTTAATCTGGAGGAGTTGTTGAAGCCTGATCTTCCAATATTACCTAGATGTTTCGTAATTCTTGTCTGAGCCTTTCCTTACTTGAAGATTTTTATGCCATTCATTGAAAGTTAATTTCATTCATAGTACTGCTTTTCACACACCTTTTCCCGTTGATGTCCTTTGATGTCCACATGTCCAAAAAAGTATTGCAGGAAATAAGGATCCCGTATCCTTAATTTGTAAGGTTTATAAGTATTTACTCAGATTCCATAGGAAGGAACAGTTTGCGGAAATTTAGTCACAGATTTTATTTGGAATGAAATGGTATTCAAAATACAACTGATAAGATATGCACTTATTCCAGTCAGAGTAGATATTGAAAGATGGGGTTAAGTGTAAATAATAATATGAATATATATATAAAAGATGAATTGTTACCACTTCTTGTAACAAATGACAGTGGGTCAAAGTGCAGTCCGAAAGCCAACTCTGGAAGAACTGGAGTTTCCATGGCTTCTGCATTTATGAAGAGAATGTCAGAGGTCGACTTTCGTCTTTGGCCAATTTCAAAAGCACTTCTCTGGAAAAAGAGTGAAAGAAATCTCGCTTTTATTGGTTTAGGGAACGAATAAACTATTTAAGAGAGAGAGAGAGAGAGAGAGAGAGAGAGATGATAAAAAACGTTGTCAGCCAGCTGACAGCTTCTCTTGGGTAACTGTCAAGCGGTGAAACCAATTGGGCCATCGATGTCTGCAAAAGAAAAAGGCCATGATGACGTTGACGATGGTGATAACGATAGAGAGTGAAGAAGGAGGAAGAGGATGATAAAGATGGCTTACGGAGGCGTGCTGCAGGAGGATGGTAATTAAATGATAAAGGTTGCTTCAGATCCCTTTATCTCTGTATATGTATACACACGCACACATATGTATATATATGCACATTATACACACACACATATACATATATCGTGTGTGTGTGTTTAATACCATTTACGTTCAGAAGAGAGGCGTGTTACAGGAGGGTGGTAATTAAATGATAAAGGTTGCTTCAGATCCCTTTATCTCTTTATATGTATACACACACACCCACACATATATGTATATATATATATATATATATATATATATATATATATATATATATATATATATATATATATATATATATAAAGTGTGTCTATTATACACAAATTAAACACACACATATATTATATATATATATATATATATATATATAAAAGTGTGTATTATTATTATATATATATATATATATATATATATATATATATATATATATATATATATATATATATATGTGTGTGTGTATGTGTTTAATACTATTTACATTCAGAAGAGATGGAGGAGGAAGCAGATATAGCAGAAGGAGAGATGCAAAAAGTGACAAAAATGAAAGAGATAGTTTCCATGGAGACAAATCCTCAGATCTAGATCAGCATCCACCAAACATTGAGCATTTATAGTGTCACCAAGTTTCGTCGAAATCCGTTCATCCGTTCTCATAAATACATTGTTGAAGCCATGGCATGTCCTCAGCTTTTCAAAGATATGAGTGAAGTTTCTTGGGAGTTATGTCGCTGAGCTTTCATTTAAACGATGTCCCTCCAGATACTGTGGAGAATTAGAGGCTATATTTGTCAGTACCTCAGAGATGACTCCGACAAAAAACAAGAAATGAGTTTTGATGTTACGATACTGTACCACGCACGCGTGCATCGATCAATATATGTGTAGAAAGAAATATTAAAAATTAAATATGCATAATGAATGTGCATGTTTGTACTTATATACTCAGACTTATCGAAATGAATTTATTTTTATATGAGAGGCTGTGCAAATTGATATCTGCTTATTTAGGGTATTCATAAGAAGAAATTTGAAATTTCCGTGTCATTAGTTTTTACGTACACTGATATTTAAAGACATGCAAAAGAGAGGCTGAGAGATTTATGATTCGCTTTCTTAAGTGGTCAGTGGTTACCAACCTCGACTCTTCTACGAGGGTCAGGAGATCGGTCTCGGTTGGGGAGAAATGGCTTGGCAATATTTTCAAAAATTCTATTGTAACATAGTTGACATAAGGAGCGGTTGGATGCAGCTACGGTCAAAAGCTACGTAGTTAAATCAACCTCAACCTCCCATTATTCTTAATAGAAAGCCAGTGGAGTGGTGAACCGATTTCCACTTCCTAGCCCAGGCCCGAAGGAAGCAATAAAGCGGAAGAAATGAGAATAGAGGTGATCCTAACGAAGGAGAAAACGGTTGAGCTGACTCTTAGAGAAAGGAAGGTTATGGGATGTAGGAAGAAGGAAACCAGGAAGAATCTTAAGGCTTGGCTGTAGG
>NC_089745.1:15176524-15191524 GCF_040412425.1 Macrobrachium rosenbergii
TCCCCTTTTGGTATGCTAGGGCAGCCAGATTTACCAGCCATCTGTTGGAGAAGGAACTAAAACCAAGTGTGGCTGATGTACTTGATCTCAGTGCTTGTGCTGTAGTGTGGGCGCTCTGATATTTGCGCACGTGCGCGCGCATATGTGCGTGGTGGCATTGGGGACATGAATGAGAGTTAAATTTGTTGTGAATGGGGATACTTATTACAGGGGGGATTTAGTATGTAAGGACTTATGCTGCTTGGAGAAACATTAACATAACTGGCCGTAAACAACTATCATGGCCGTTATTCGCGCCTAAACCAACCCACACATATGGCAAGACACCTGGTGTGGTTTAGAGATTATATCTAAAGCTCGATATAATTTTTTTCCTGTTTTACTTTGCCGCGTTGCAATAGTGTTACCTAACAAAAGATAGCGACGTAGAGATAAGTTTCCATGCAAAAACATTCGTATGCCGATTCGGATTTCGCCGAACGTTTATTTTCGCTATCGTACCTCACAAGCGATCAGCCATGTTTACCGAACACAAACGCAGACGAACGAATCAGCCGTTTTTCCTCAACTCGAGTATCGGTAACTGAATACGCTTCGGGAAACTGAAATCTCCATTGAACGAAGCGAATAGGGAAATGTTACCAACGCGTACCGAAACAAGACCGAATATGGAGTCGAATGTAAAGATAAATTTATATATGAACAAGAATCGAAGTAAATAGAGAGTTATATAATACAAATAAATACACCTTCTTCGGGATGAATAAACTTGAAGTTACAAGTAAATAAACAAAGAAATTCTTGACCTTCAGAGCAACTCAAGAGCTATTTGAAATGGGTTACAAGTATTTCCCGTTGTTTGTCGAAAGTATCTGTTCACTTCACAGAATTTCAATCGATGAGAAAACGGTATCGTTTTTTTTTTTTCTTTTGGTTTGTTTTGTGTTGTAGTGTATTCAGTGTATGTCTGTATATATAGACACTCGCACACACACATAACACACACACACACACACACATATATATATATATATATATATATATATATATATATATATATATATATATATATATATATATATATATATATATATGTATATATATATCGAAGGAAGCATGGCTGCATCTGTACATTAGAAAGGGTGAGGTTGCAAGTCCTATGTCCTCGACCTCTTTCCAGTCCTTAACGTATTGTTTGTGTTTATATTTGTTTTGTCAGTGATGTATTTATCTTTTTTAAATACACAATCTCCAACCCAGGAATTCCCTGTATTTTTGGGGGACATTGTTAAGAGTAGGCAAAATTCGTACAATATTTTTTTATTCTCAATTTTACTTTGCTGAGCTTTTTGTGGCTTTTGTTTTATCATTTTCCACAAATAATAATAATAATAATAATAATAATAATAATAATAATAAAAATAATAATAATAATAAATACTTTGCTGAGCTTTTTGTGTTCCACAGATAATAATAATAATAATAATAATAATAATAATAATAATAAAAATAATAGTAGTAGTAGTAGTAGTAGTAGTAGTAGTAGTAGTAGTAGTAGTAGTAGTAGTAGTAGTAGTGGAAACGAATGATAATACTGATTTCTCGTTCATGTAATTAAAGCCGTTCCTCTGGTTTATACCTTTAAATATTTTTTTTTTACTTCGGTTCCTTTCAAACTTTTGTCTCACAGTCTGTAATAAATCTTTACTTAATAAATAATGGTTTAACACTGATCACATCTTAGAACTTTTAAACGTTACAGAACTTGTTCTTTCTTTTCGTATTAAAATTTCAAATGGTTTTTATTTCTCGTTAGTTTGTTTACTTTTAATTTTCCACTTTTCACCTTACTTTTCAACCATTCCCTGCTGTCGAAATCCTATTATTTTATCTTCATTTTCCACCTCGTATTTATCTAGAAATGTCACTAGTGATCTCGTTAAGTTTACATTTGGTATTCTTACATATTATTTGTTATGATGATTAGATTGCTAATTCTGATATATTGTATAAGGTGTGTGTTTGTAGTTTTAACATATTTTTGGAAAAAATTAGGTATATTTTTTACGTCACTGCATAAATTATTGTGGATATATATGTATATGTATGTGTATATATATATATATATATATATATATATATATATATATATATATATATATATATATATATATATTATAATGTGTGTTTATTTATGAAAAAAGAATATATATATACAGTATATGTATATATATATATATATATATATATATATATGTGTGTGTGTGTGCGTGTGTATGTGTGTGTTTATATATGAAAGAATATATATATATATATATATATATATATATATATAAAATAATATATATATATATATATATATATATATGTGTGTGTGTGTGTGTGTGTGTGTGTGTGTGTGTGTGTACACATATACATATCACACATACATGTAGAAATAAATCCAGCTTTTATAACTTGCGATGTTCTTATTCTTGTTTTTTCATATTACATTTTTGTATTTTTATTTCCACTATATTAAGTTCTTTGATCTTATGATTTTTCTTTCCTATATTCATTCTTCCTTTTTCTGTTTCAGGATTTATGAACCATTGTGTCACCCACGTCCTACCAAAAAAAAAAATCCGTCTTGCTAAAGGAAAAGTTTTCCAGTTTCATCTTCTAATGCTTCTGCTGTACCCCGCCTTTGTCATTCGTAAGTAATCGCTATTTATTGGTCTCATTGTATTTACCATTTTTATATACTTATTTGATCTTTTTAGTACATACCTGATTACATTTTATTATGCTCAATTGTAGTTTAGTGACTGTAGTTTTAGTCCTATAGTGATCTTAGTTTATTCTAGTTAAATAAAGAAAGTTTGCTATATGCAATAAATCAAATTTTGTTGTGTTTAAGTAGCGTCAGTTCATTGTTTTACCATGCACTTGATATTAGTAATCACAGCTTAGTATCTGTAAATAATGAGAGTTTTTTTGTTACGTAAACAATCACAGTTTACATCCTGTAAATAGTCTCAGTTTATTGAACGTCTCTGTAAATACAATTTACTTGCCAACCCCTATTTACTTCATGTTGCTTTTCCCTCTTTCCCTTTGACAGTCATCTCTTCCTCATCATTGCCACATCAAACATTCCCTCTCCAATAAACGCTTTAATCAACATTTCTCAGAGAGTGTTTGAAATGCACATTTAATCTCCGGCATGAAGGTTTTTCTTGCCCGGGTCTGAGATGGCAATGAATCTGGGGGTTGTTCGCTGTGCTTATTTACTGAGTTATGAACGCGCTGTCGGTGGTGCTTGTGATATTTGTATAGTTGATATATATATATATATATATATATATATATATATATATATATATATATATATATATATAATGCTTTTTAAAATCACAGTGATGCACGTGACTCCAGTGTATGTTGAATCCCACAGGAAAATGACGAGCAGAACTTCACTACCAAGCGCTTTCTACGTTTATTAACGCATCATCGGGATCACAAATGAGATAGATGAAAAGGTTACAAAGTAAAAAAAAAAGAACAAGAATACAGATGGTTAATTGTCAAAGGGTAATATTACCTTGACACTAATATATATATATATATATATATATATATATATATATATATATATATATATATATATATATATATATATATATATATACATATATATATCAAGTACACATTATTCTGGAGGAAAATGAGCAGCATAAAACATGAGCTGTGTTTAGGCCTGAAAGGGTAGAGCCTTCAGGTTCTTAGTAAGTCTTGTCCTTAAGAAACGCCACCCTCCTAATAACATGCCCAAGGGGTATATATACCATTGTTGCTAGGTGGTAATACAGGAAAGACATTCTATATATATATATATATATATGTTATATATATATATATAAGGTTAGCCATATACCCTGGAGGGAATGTAGACCTCAAGTCTTAAACGTGAGCGGAGTGTTCTACTCTGGCCCTAACCCACCACACAAGACCTAATGCCAGGTACTTAACTGAATAGAACAAGACAAAGAAGTTGGACATCCACTTGCGATAAGATCAGATGAAATGAGTAATTAAAGGAGAGCAGCAGTGTAGACGCATGGTTCCGAATTTTCTTCTTGCTTCCGTTTTCCTTGACTTAGAATATTGCATCCTTTACAAAGAAGGGTCTGTCGCTTTCTTGAAGGGAGGTTAAACCTAGACGTTTTTTCTCCCTTCGTTTTCTCCGTTACTTCCGACCTGGGCAGGACAAGGACATAATCGGCCCATCGTTTTATTTATTTATTTTTTTTTTTATCTTTTTGCATGAAAGAGGGTCATATCGTTGCAAACAACCTGAATCTTTTTGTGAAAATGGTTCTGATGGCGGCGCTATAGTTCTATGATTTTTTTCACAGTTGATGCATTTGTTTATAATTCTTATCAAAATCACACCCTACGTTATGAAACCTAAGAAAAGAAAACATGTGAATGCATAAAGTGACCGGCTAGGAAAATTGGAGAAGCTCTTGATACCAGAACCGTTTGCCAAAACCACAAGAAACATTCTCCGATTCGGTATGCTGTTTAGAGGACTTAGAAGTTGAACATCAAGCATCAAATACCCCCTCCCTGCACACCTGGAAACGCCTAGTTAAGCAGCAAAATTTCACAGGTGGAAAACATCAAACTCTTCGTGTTCTTTGACAGTGTGTAATTAAACAGCTTCAGATCACTTTGGGTCTTTGAAACTCAGTTGAACAGCAGCAGATCCTTTATAGTTTGGAATAGCTTTCAATTAAAAAAAAACATGAAATACTTTAGGTTGTTATAACTGACATCATTTTCTCTATATACTTTAAAACATTATAGTTTAAGATAACTCATATTAACAGCATCAAATCCTTTTTATTATAATGTTCAGCTAATTAATGGATCAAAATGTAACCAAAGTCTTAATAAGAGAATATTGTTTCTCTGGCGCACCCACGTCATAAACGGAGGGAAGAAAAAGAAAAATGTAAGCGAAGATCCGCTGATGGAAAAATATTGCGTTGTAGAATCCGTTTATGTGGGATGATAAGGATTTATGTGGGAGAAAGGGGAAGGGAACAGGAGTGGGGGGAAGGGAGAAAGAGGAGGATGTAGGAGAGAGGGAGGGAGGGAGAGGAGTATTGTATGATCCCTCCCTTGTGGGCGTAAGACTTTTTGGCCAGCCGAAGTGTCTATGATGATAATATTCGTCAATTATCTTTTTGTCGTCTTTTCCTGTATAAACTTCTAGAATGCTGAATAACCTCAGGTTGCTACATAGTAATGATTTTGAATTTATGTAGTTTAATAATTGATTGATTTATTTCTGTTGTAGCTGAGTGAATAGCATCTGCCCTTTTACTTTTCTTTAGTGGGGCTCCTCCGTGAACTCTTCTTCTAAATAAGCCAGTCTTACTTATTTTTTTAATTAATTATGATTGGAGTTTAATGTTCACAGAATTATTGTATCAGTGAATGGTTGTAATCATACGGATGTATGGATTTTGAAGCTTGTCTTTTCATGTATGTATGTATGTATGTATGTATGTATGTATGTATGTATGTATATATATATATATATATGTAATATGTATATATATATATATATATATATATATATATATATATATATACATAAATATAAAAAAAAAACAAGGTTCTAAAAAGCCATACATCCCTGTGATTACAATCATTCATTGATACCATAATTCTGTGAACATTAAATTCTAATCATAACTAATTACAAAAAATAAGTAAGACTGTGTGTGTGTAAAATTATCCCATTGTGGCTCTCTTGACCTTAGTAGTAAATCAAATCCAGGGTATTTAGTCATAGCCGGACTTCTTGTTTCTAAATGTCATGGAGCTAGTAATCCCGTGCATAATGACGTGAAAGGATTCATATGCATGTATACATACGTACATATGAGTGTATGTGTGTGTGTGTAGATTTCATAATTAACAAAGTTGTTAGTGATTGAGTTAACGATTCGTAGAAACTTGACTAACGATATGCAGATAATGCTGCCTTAATAAAAAAAAAAAATCTCCTCAAGACAAACAAAGCTTGCAAAATAAAGTACTTCATATATGTAGAGGAATGGAGAGTATGACAAATCTAAGGAAAGAAAAAAGAGGTCAGAGTTTGCGCAAAGGGATATAATGTCATTAGATGGGGGAAGGATTAATGGGGCTGGGTCATTGAGATATTTAGGAACAGTGGTATACAATACAGTGGCATGGGTTGGAATTTAGTGGAAGATAAAGCACGGGAAAGACGACGATGATGATGATGATTATATGAATTATATATATATATATATATATATATATATATATATATATATATATATATATATATATATATATATATATATATATATATATATATATATATATATATATATATATTTATATATATGTATATATATATATATATATATATATATATATATATATATATATATATATATATAATTATATATATGAATGAATTTTATCACATCACTGTGATTTATATATTAGCATTGTTATTAGATGTAATTATCATTCATTGCTTAATTGAAATAATATATGAGTTGAGGAGTAAAACCGAAGGAATTATAGATAAGAAGTTCGTCGTCTCATGGGGTCGAACCACAGAACGCTAGAAACTCGCGACGTTCAGTGACGCCTTAGCCGGTGGTTCGAGCCCACGAGACGACGAACTTCTTATCAGCTATAATTCCCCTTCGGTTTACATATATATACATACATTATTTCCGAGTAGAGCGAATTGGATATTAAACGACAGGTGTAGCTTAATGCTTCTATAATTGGTTTGAGAAAAGGGAAGCCGATATTTTGATAACATTAATATTTGTAGATTCTTCACATAGCGGCATATGATATGATAGCAGTATTAGTTCGGACTTCCCAGATGAGTGCAGTAGAAGCTTTAACGGTAGTAGGAGTGGTAGTATTGGCTTGTTTGGTAAATTATTTTTTGAAAACAATATTAAGAATCGTGTCCCCTCGGTCTGCTATTCTACATATTTCCGAAACCCTCAGCATGCTTGGCAAAGGGGTTGTTGCAACTGCAAAAACTGTTCTTGGCTTGCTATTCCCTCAGTAGGAATCGTGTCCATTGCTTGATCTGCAATATCCCTGGCTCGGCAAATTATTGCTGAAACCAACAGCAAAAATCGTCTGCTGGGCTTGCTAGATTAAGTATTACCCGGGCCCTAGGCAAAGCTGGTTTGACTGGGTGGTTCAAAAGACTAATGTCCAAACCATAAACGGATTTCGTCCCCTTGGTTTGCTTGCCAGATCACTCCAAAAAGCAACAGTAAAATTCGCCATACCAGCCCATTCGCATGCACCGACTTGACGCCTTATAGAAAGAGAGAAAGAAAGAGAGATTTGTATCATGTAGTATCTCCGTACATGGGCGACCAAGCAGTCGTATCGTGTTATCTATCCTTACTTTATGCCCGCTGTAGACTTCAGTAGAAGCTTATTGCGTCTTTGGAGTCCAACGGAGTTTCTATAACATTCATGTTGTTTGATGGAATCACGCTCTTGAAGGATCTCAGTACGATTTGAACCATACGGCGATATTGTTAGCAGTAAACGGATAATCATGATTTATTGGAAAAGATGGAGAGGTTGATAAGTCGCCCAGATGATGATTAAACTAAAACTGTTTAAACTTAAAGGAAAGGAGAAACTTTGGCTAAAGGCGAGAAGTAATGAGCATAAACGTTCAAAAGAACATCTCGCTCGTACATTATTCATGGCTTTTGTGCTTTTGAAGATTGTGCGTTGAAATTTGTAGGCTTGCATCTTATCAGGAAACATTTGCATCTCATTAATATAATTAATTTTCAGCTTAAAGCGGCCAAATTTTATGGCATAGTTTTTGTATAAAATACCACGGCGTTAGATCTCTCTCTCTCTCTCTCTCTCTCTCTCTCTCTTCTCTCTTTTCTCTCTCTCTCTCCTCTCACACACACACACACACACACACACACACACACACACACACACACCTCTAATGCTTATAAATTATCTAAAAGGCAAGCTGGGGTTGGATAACTGAAACTTGTGTAGAGCTGACCTTTATATTTAATCCAGATTATTTAGAAAATTAATTAAGATATATCTACTGCGTCGATGACTGTCGATACTACGACGCCAGTTACTTGAACAAATTACTTAATCGTCCAGGAATGGAAGAGATTGCGTGACATAATTTCCAGAGATTTCTCACCATCTTAAAGAGGAATTTAATATTATGCTGAAGGGAATTTCACTTACTAACGGCTCACACACACACGTATATATATATATATATATATATATATATATATATATATATATATATATATATATATATATAGTATGTGTGTGTGTATATGTATATGTGAATCTATATATATATATATATATATAGATATATATATATGTATATGTATATATATATATATATATATATATATATATGTATATATATATATATATATATATATATACATATATATAGACTAGTGAGGAAACATTCTTTATTATGACTATCGAGGTTCTAACACCCCATCATATCTAAAATAACAAATAAATACAATGAAAGAAAACACTATTAAATGAAATAAAATTAAACATCAGAACTAACTATCAAGAATTATTGAAATACTGTTTAACCTATAAAAGCAAGAGTCAAGAGAGGAGGCAAATACAAAGATAGTTACAGAAGATAGACAGAGATTGAGAGTCATAAGAGTGATGGTTTTTCTTTGATGGTATATATAAAGTTATAGTCTCCACATCACTTGAAGAACAAATAAATCCTATACCGAATGGCACTAAATGCTTGTTTGTTAATTTTCAAAGGCACGGCCCCGAAACTGGCCTTTGATTTCTAAATATGTTGCATTACAGCAACTTATGGTGTTTTGGTAATGAGAGGTCTTGGAGTCTTCTGAAAAGTATTACATTTTTACATGGAGATTAAAATTGTAATTTAGATAAATTTCATGAAAAAACTGCTTTTTAAAAGCTTGTTTACTGTCACTTTGGGGACGTGGATTCATCAGTTTTTGGAGTTGTTTCACAAGTTAGACTCAAATCTTGGCCTGAACAAACTCAACCAGTCCGCAGTTCCTCATAGTATAAAAGATGAAAATTTGGTTGAGAGTCCTAGGGGTTTTCTGTACACCTCTGTATGAAAAATTTATCAAAGACCAGCTTCCATCAGTCTTTTTTCCTTTCGAGCTAGAAAACAAAGGAATGTGCGTGGGAGATCTGAAAATTAAAGTGTCACTCATTCGTCTTTATAGAAGGGCCGTTCAACCACCTAACCTCTGATTCATTTTAACGTTTGGATTTATAGAAACCTTATTTACTCCTTTGGAATTGGTCTACAGTTTCATTTATATTTATATTGTGCAAGAACAAATAAATTAATTTTCCCTTTTCCCACTTATTTTAAATGGAGTTGAGTCCACATGGAGATTATTGAGATTTCATTTTAAAATTCTATGGCCAATTAGTTTAAGAAAGAAAATATGCAAATTATCAAAGTATTATTATTATTTTTATTAACTTTGTTGAAAACCTATTTTATTATTGTTTTATTTATATTTCATTGGAAAAATTATTATTTTTTTATTATGGCAATTAGTTTAAGAAAAAATATGATTATTATTATTATTATTATAGAAGGCATCCATAGTGATGGTTAGTGTAATATTTTGAATATATTGGAGCTGGAAATGCAAGATTGATAAAGAGAATTGAGGAGGTTCTCGAAAGCTCTCGTTTCATATATATTTTTAGTATATATTTACACTTATATCACTGTGGATTTCTTCACCATTTTAGAGAATCATGTGATTATAAAACTTGTTTAATTATTATTATTATTATTATTATTATTATTATTATTAATATTATTATTATTATTATTATTATTAAGGATTTCTTCACCATTTTAGTGAATCGTGATTATAAAATATTTTGTTATTATTATTATTATTATTATTATTATTATTATTATTATTATTATTATTGAACTTCAGTAATCATAATTTTATATAATAGCGGGAAATGCGCCAGGAAACTGGACTGATTTCATAATCAGTACGGTGAAAGTCCAGCTCCCCATTTAATAATGGCCGTAATTTCCATAATATATTAGCATCCTATCAGAATGATTAATTTGTTATGTGACACTAACATGTGACAACTGTCTATTAGATTCGTTAAAATGATTTCATATTCCCCTTTGTGATTTACTGCGCGTATTTGGAGGTTGGGTGGAATGTGTCTGTTAAACCTTTATGTTGTTCGTCTATATATATATATATATATATATATATATATATATATATATATATATATATGTGTGTGTGTGTGTGTGTGTGTGTGTGTGTGTGTTTGTGTAACATTTGTGTGTGTATATATATATATATATATAAAGAATCTGCTTGTAAGGACCGTTGTGTCGAAAGGCCCAGCAACCACCCAAGTTGTTTCTTTTTCCTTGTGGCATTTTCCTTTATTTGCCATTCATCACGTTCCATATCTTCGTGAATCATACATTATATATATATATATGTGTGTGTGTGTGTGTGTGTACATATATATGTATATACTGTATAGGCCTATATATATATTTTTGTATCTATTAATGCATGTGTGTATGTCTGTACGTACAATCTGTTTCCTATTCTGACTGAAATTCAGAGAAAAACAGTATAGCGCTCGTACATTATTTATAAAGCATCTGGTTAATCGGAGCTGAACCTTCTGTACAGAGACCGGTCACAAAATTATCCAATTAATGCACCTTGACTGAAGGCTTATTAGCAACGGGTCGAATCACCTTATGCGCATTGCGCCATTCACCTCTTTATTGCATGAAATCTTGGACACGAGGGCCATCCTATTCCAGTACCTCCTGCAATCCATCTATCTAGCACTTTCTAGTATTCGTCTCCTACTTCTCTCTGAATACTTTTGAATTGTACAATCTGTTCACCAAGCCATTTTCTCCCATTCTCTCCACATGAACAAACCATTCCAAAACTTTGTGATAAATTTTTTCATAAATAAGTGGGCAACTTCGCTGAGTGGCACAGCGATCGTCTGACACCTGCTGGGACCGAGTTCGCTGTCAGACTATCGCTCACAAGTTCACCCAGCTGTAAGTGGGTACCAGCATTTGCTGGGGTCAAGAATAAAGCCGTGGGGCTAGCAACTTTACCCTCCAACATTGCTGAGACACCAGATGACTCTACCCTTCTTGCGCCACCCCTTCAAGAAAAGTGTATGTTGTAGTGGAAAATAAGTAGGCCTATAACCATGGATATGCGCTTGTTTGAATGTATGCGTATGTGACTTATGTGTCCATCTGCATAAATAAAAAAATTAAGTCTTTATATGCACAATTTATCCAGTATATTTGTGACTGATTGGATTGTAGGCTAAGTTTATAAGTTAGCAATCTTTCTTCTTGAGCAGTCTGTCTTCCCTGACACTTATACTTTCCAAAATATGAACAAATCCACTGACTTCCGAAGAGATACAATTACCGAATTCCGGAGAGGCACAATTTAAACAAGAAACTGTTCCTGTCTGCCTGGAGGTCGTTTTGGGTGCAGGAACTTCGAGAGGACAAAAGAGGAAGCGAGCAAGAGAAGCTAAAACCTTCTGGAGAGCCATTTAGAAAAAGCCAGATGAAACCTATCAGAAGCAGAACGGTATCTGTAAGCCACAGGCGCTTAGGTGATTTGTAAGAGATCCATGAGGAGGAAAGAGAGGGGAGAGGAAGAAAGAATCGTAGTGGCATGTGGAGAGAGAGAGAGAGAAGAGAGAGAGGCGGGGTGGATACTGTAAATAGATCCATTTGCGTAAATAAGGTGTAGAAAGAGACAGGGGAGAGGAAGTCAAAGAGATCTAGAATTTAATATTGGCACAAAGAGAGATGAGAGAGAGAGAGAGAGAGAGAGAGAGAGAGAGAGAGAGTGGATACTGTAAATAGATAACTATAATTATATATATATATACACAATATATATTATAGATATATATATATATATATATATATATATATATATATATATATACACACACACGGTGTATTTGCGTAAATAATTGGGTGGGTGTAGATATACAGACAGAGAGAGACAGAAGTCATGTTGGTGATTTTAGGGAGATCTAGAATTTAATATTGGCACAGAGAGAGAGAGAGAGAGAGAGAGAGAGAGAGAGAGAGAGAGAGAGAGAGAGATTTCATTTGTTCCTCCCAGACTAGAGATAAGTCCGCTTAATGAGCAAGAGCTCGTGCTAGTAAAACGTCAGATTACCCTAACATGAACTGCAGAGGAGAATGCAAATTTGAGTGTGGGTTGAGGGGACAGGCGACAGAGAAAATAAAGTGTGTGAATTATTGGCGAAAGGGGAGATAAGAGATGTAGAAAATGGAGTAAGGATTTATTGATGTAAGAGAGGGGAACAGGAGGTTGAGGAAGTAGGGATGCTAATTATTAGTGTCAGTGCCGGGAGAAGGAGGTTTAGAAAATAAAAGGTGAGAATTTATTTGTGTAACAGATGGAAAAAGAGACTAGAAATGGAGAATGGCAGTTGGAAAACTTATGATAAATCACTAATATATCATCATGGAATGTTAAAAAATATATAGAAAGTAAAAATTGGAAAGTCACTTATGAAGAGTGAAAGATGAAAATATTCAGGACGATAAAGTTAGAGAAAAAATCTATTGAACAGGATGATAAAAGGGTAGAAGGCACATAAAGAAGCATACCTCATTGATATGACAGACTGCAAGTAAAGGCCATATTGATTGTAAATATGAAGAGTTTATCAACGTGGGAGGTGAGGGGTCTTTTATAGATGAGAAGAATGTCATTGTCATATAAAAGGAGATTTTGAGGGAGTTCAGTGTTGGGCCAATAGAGAGATGGGTCACGCCCTTTTTTTTATTTATTTTAGCGGATGGGAACACCTTTAATGCTAAATAACTTCATATACCACATTTATTCACTTCACGCGAAGTGGTGACAGTAGATTAATAGGTCAGTAATGTATGAGGGGTCATTGTTACAGAGTGAGGAGGACAGATCACTGATGGAACAGAAGTCATTGGTTTTTTCTTGATGATATTCTGCCTTTTAAGCATAAAGGTTGAAAATCTCGTATATCAATACGTATTAGTATACTTAGATCTTAGGTTGCTGGTAGGAACTATATGGTGTAAACTGTAAACACAAGCTGTTGTGACTGTTTGCAGGGGCTTATACATAGAACCAGCGACCTCACGCCAAAGTTCAACGCAGAATCTTGCAGTTGGCAGGAGCCTAGGAATAGCGGTAATGGGTCACCGCGAGAACCTAGAAGTCAACAGAACGAAAATCTCGTATACTAGTAAGTGATAGCTGAATGGTGTAAACAGAAGCTGTTGTGACTGTCTAGGGCTTATACATAGACCCAGCGACCTCACGCCAAAGTTGAATGTAGAATCTTGCAGAAGTTAGAAATCTGGGAATATCGGTAATGGATCACAGCGAGACCCTAGAAATCAACAGAACGATAAGAATTACCTCAGTTATAGGTTGTTGAAAGCACCAGTGAGATACGTAGTTTGTATTCAGGGCCGCAGCCCACCGAAGTCCTAAACCACTCCGTGTTTTTTCCTAAAGAGTCGATATCACCAAAATGGTTCGTATAGGATGCCCGTGCCGTCGAGATGAGACATGAATATTGCATGGGTATACTGTCAGAAGTTCATTCAGAAAGAAATACGATATTTCCCTTCAGTGGCTTCACTTTGATTCACTAAATCTACTTCACCAGGTTTCAGATGTAAGATGTTATGACCGATAAGTCTCTCTCTCTCTCTCTCTCTCTCTCTCTCTCTCTCTCTCTCTCTCTCTCTCTCTCTCTCTCTCTCTCTATTTGGGGAAAGCCTCGACGGGGTAATCTCTATCACCGGTGGGATGGATTCAGACTACAAGTAATTCTCTCTCTCTCTCTCTCTCTCTCTCTCTCTCTCTCTCTCTCTCTCTCTCTCTCTCTCTCTCTCTCTCTCTCTCTCTCTCTCTCACGCACGTGGAGTTTTATATGAAGGCATTTACAAAACTCTTTCATGAAGTTTCAAATGAAAGAAGTTATAGTGCTCTCTCTCTCTCTCTCTCTCTCTCTCTCTCTCTCTCTCTCTCTCTCTCTCTCTCTCTCTCTCTCTCAAAAGGAATAGGAAGTTTCTGAAAGGGGAGGTATTTTGTAAAGAAGTTCCGTAAACTCTTCTGGCTGCATGCCTGTATAAAAAAGTGTAGCATTCAATCGAAAATCTTTCAAGGTAAAAAAAAAAGCATAAATTCTTTTAATCTTTGGTCGGTTCAGATTAAGTTGGCCTTATGCCAACGCGGTACCCTTGCCCTTAGGAGGTGCAAAAGATTACTTGAGTGGGGAAGGGAGTAGACGACTTGCTGAGGACCTCTGGCCTCGACCTAGCAACAGAGCCGTATTTTACTTCCCCTTAACGTGCGTATATACTCGTCTATGGAAATTGAATACTTCGGCGGGTTTGCCTGTACAATAGAGTTGAGTGTAGGGCTGAATGCCACTTACTTGTAAAAAGATTTTATATACATACATACATACATATATATATATATATATATATATATATATATATATATATATATATATATATATATATATATATATATATATATATATACATATATTAATTGATTTATGAAATATTTTAAATTGAGCGTTTTCACCAAGCCGACATTATTTTAATGTATACACACACACATATATATATATATATATATATATATATATATATATATATATATATATATATATATATATATATATATATATATATATATGTGTGTGTGTGTGTGTGTGTGTATGTGTAACTGAATCACGAAAATATGGAGAGTGATGAATATATATAAATAAAGACAAAATCCACGAAGG
>NC_089745.1:15196524-15236524 GCF_040412425.1 Macrobrachium rosenbergii
TGGCTGGCTCTCTCTCTCTCTCTCTCTCTCTCTCTCTCTCTCTCTCTCTCTCTCTCTCTCTCTCTCTCTCTCCTCATATAAAGAGAGTAAGAGTAACCTTTGTTGTACTGACCAGAAAGTAATTTGTTATAAAAGCCCCAGGAGACTCTACCTGACTTCATTAGTATCGAATTCCACGATACAAAACAAACTTAATGTAAAACATCTTATTCAATAGATGTTTCCTAATTAATTAAACAAGCAATTTCCCATTTTCCTTTTTTTACTCCTGAACCGTGTTTCTCTTAATGCTTTTGAATGATTAAGTGTCTCTCGCTGGCAATTAAATGATAATGAAGATGCATTATCATATAAGTGCTAGTTAGTGACTTTAATTGATCTTCTGTCGACCGCCCGATTATATAATAATGAATTTTGAAACCTATTACCGTAAAACTATGGAAGGAACGCTACTACTGCCTTAAAGTTTACGGGCTGCCCAAGAATAGGAGCCTGTGCTGTCATAAGACCCGTTAAATCTACGGCAACATATTTTCAAGCTCTATGCTCGATTGCCGCGTCTTTTCTGAAATGCACTGTTGTTTTCGGAAGTAAATATTATCTATGTTTAATTAATTAATTAATTAATTTATTTATTTATTATTGTCGCATTTGGGTTTTCTGTTGTGTAGGTTGTTCTGCAAGTCATCTTTCTTTTAGTTTGTTTTCTTGGAGAATGTACATTCATTTTTGATAATAATAATAATAACGTTAATAATAATAATAATATAGAGTGGCTGTTAATCAGCTCAATGGTCTAGTGTTAAGGTATTAATTCTTTAATAATGATAATAATAATAATAATAATAATAATAATAATACACACACATATAATAATAATAATAATAATAATAAAGGAAGAGCTGAGGTATTGATTTCTTACGATATGTAATATGTAATAATAATAATAATAATCACTGGAAATGTTAATGTACGGATTCTGTTAGCTAAAACAACATCACAACAGCGAATTTCATCGAAGCTGAAAACGCCCTATTCGGTCAAACCTAATTTTGATGTAAACTGATATTCTTTTATGAAAAAGGGAAAGACTTCTGGGACTAATCATTGTATCTGTTTCATATTGTTGTAAATCTAAGAAAGGGAAATTTCAAAATTCACATCAAAAGTTAACGAGAAGCAATGATTCTAAGAATGAAGAAAAAACAAAAGTACAAAGTGACTTTGAAGTGTTTTGAAGTATAAAGAAATTTGCTTCTATGATGTGTTATGGCATTACACAACTGTAACAACAAGATGATTCGGCACGACGTGAACAACTCCCATTCTGCTCCAAGGCGACACCAGACACCAAGATGTTGTTGCATCAAATGAGAAATCTCCTGAAGCAGTCAGCTTCAGTCAGATGTACGGACATCAAGACGACACGCGTCGGTCTCTCTCTCTCTCTCTCTCTCTCCCCGTTCTGGGCCGAGGGCAAAGGTTGACGCCAAGCCAATTTTTCTACCTTGATAGCATACTATCTCTTGTGTATGGGCCGTTCCAGAGTTGGCTTAATCTACTGCCTATAGTAATATATATATATATATATATATATATATATATATATATATATATATATATATATATATATATATATATATTATACCTATATATATATATATAAATATATAGCAAATAAAACTTTGTAAAAAAAATAAAAACAGACATTACAATCCAACCAGGTTTAACAACGAACTTTAGAATATTCTATATTTGCCATTTCATCCTAATTTCATTCCTGCAGTACCCATTTTAAAAACTATTGATATTAACTTAGTATTTAGATATATTTTGAGAAACTAAACTAATTAACAATAGCCCACCCAATTCAACAGTATTGTAAACAGTATTCCTTGCAAAGAATGAATAAGATTTATATTGATTAAACATCAAAAGGACTAAAAGTAAGAAGCTTCCAACACAAATATACCATTTCAGGAGGCTTATCAAATAATGGCAAAGCGGATCATTGGCTTAAGACAGGCCACACGATGGACTGGGATAAGTCAGCGATAATCTACAAGGTCAACGACCATCGGAAAAGGAATTTGCTAGGGACTGTGTTTATTGAAGCTACATCCACCAGCAATGTTAATCTCCACCCTGGATTATCCCTTGATCCTTTGTCCCTGTCTTTTTTGTTTAAAAAACGTGGTGCCCAGATTAACAAACTGTAACCCCCCCCCCTTTGTTTTTGTATATAAGGCTCTGTAAACTTCTTTTGTATTCAGTGTGAACTTGAAAATGTAGAATAAACTATGAAAATACTTTTTCAAAGTCCTGGTTTTCACTCACCTTCTTACGTGGATTTTTTATGATATTCTATATAAGCATACGTTCCTTATGTTGTATTGATATATATATATATATATATACATATATATATATATATATATATATATGTAGACACACTATACACACACACATATATATATATATATATATATATATATATATATATATATATATATATGTATATGTGTGTGTTTGTGTCAAAAACAAAAAAATTTGTTTTGGCTTCTTACAAAACATAAAATAATAACTGACTTGCTGGATGGGGAAGTGAATTTATACCATAAGGCAGAGGGGTGTGAAGGGGAGTTAACCCCCAGTATTAGTCCTCAAACCAGGTTTCTAAAGAATCTTAACAGTAAGTACAGTACAACAAAGATTAATCATGAATTATTTACCATACGAGTTTCTTTTGACGACAATTCTGACAGTAACTACATATGAAATGGTTTTTTAGTCTCTGGTGATCAATATGATCAAATACTTACTCTCAATGATGGGTCATTACCTAATGGTCTGGATAAACATTTACAAATTACAGTTTCAAAATGGATTCCAAATTAGCCGGTATTTTGAATCAATCAAATATCGCTTAAAACTCAGCATTTACAAGTTCATCAAATATATAGAAAACCTATATAGAAAGGCATTTAGGGAACAATATATATAATGGCGGTTGATATATAGGTTTGAATAAATTACTCAACAGTATTTCATTCATTTACGCTTTCCAAAATTCCAGCACACAATTCAAAAACTTTATAACAACCAAAGTAAATTAACCCAGGTTGGTGATTACAGAATGCCAGGATTTCCTTTAGAGAGAGCCGCTACCCCAGGAAGGTGTTCACTATTAAAACACAAACAACAGACACACACAATAAGTTAATAATGGAAGAATTCTAAAAGCTTTCTCGTGGAATTTGGGACCATCCTGTTTTCTTTCTCCATTTTTACTTGTTTTTGGACTTGGCTAAGTTGCTATCAATTTACATATAAACATTGGTATAAATGTATATCAGTTAAAAGATTTTAGATAATTTTTAGGGTAGAATTATCTGTTTGCAGCAAAGTCTTTCAAAAACAAAACATGCTTCTGTGCATCAAAGTGCAAATCTTTGTGACACAAACGGTCACCAAACTCAAGGAGTATCTATCTAAAAATAACCTCTAAAGATTTTGCTCAAAATCATGCCATTCCCTGAGCCCAAAAAAAAAAAGAAAAAAAAAACGTTGGATGCCATTGTCTTCCACGAAAAATGATTCCGAGCATGTTTTGACTCCCACAAATACTCTTATCTGGAAAATGAGAATGCGAGGGCTGTGAGAAGAAAATAAAAATAAAAGGAATCATTAAGAATCACGGCGTTTAATGGAAAACGAGGCTGTGAAAACGAGAAGACAGGCAGAAAGTACGTTATAAATCAACACCAACAAAACGTTGTCTATTTGACAGCTGTAATGCAACGCTGACGTCATTCAATCACGAATGCTCATATGTGAAGAACAAGAAACTGCAAGAAACTAACAGCTAAATGATTACAAATTTATCCTCATTATCATGGCCTCCAACGCCACGTGGGTAACGGGCTTTTGTGAAATTCCACGCTCATGTCTTTTATGTGTTTTCTCTTCCACAAATCTCCTCTCATCTCCAACTCTCGCCGCCGCCGCCAGAACCTGCCTGGACACTTGTCACCTAGACTCCCAGGGGCTTTGTGAGGAATTTGTCCAACTATCAGCACGGCTCAGGACCTCGAAATGCATTTGGTTTGCTAATTTCTCTTATATTTAAATTTCAAAGCTCATCCTGCACACCTGACCCTAATATTCTTTAGGTAAAAAGCTTTATTCTCAAATCCCAGGGGAAAATCGGGGATGGATAGTTTTCGGATACTAATGATTCATGGGGTTGGATCAGGACTTACCATGGAATGATAATCCTACTTTTGGTACAATCAAGCATATGTTTTCAAATCTGACATAACCTTACTTTTGCATGCATTTTCAGTCTCTGATTTTCAAATCTTATTGAATCTGCCTATTGTTTAAATTACCATTTTGTGTCTTGAAAATCCTAAGGAAATGAAACCCCATGGGATATTTCTGTTCTAAGCATTTGAAAGTCATCTGCCATTAATCAGCCTGGTCATTTATCCTTTAACTGTCACTGAACTCTGAAATCCAATGGAAAAACAAGTCACTACTACTTTGTTTCCTCAAAGTCTTCATTCTTGAGGAAAACCTGTTTCAAAATTGGTTGCTCGCAATGGAAGTTTGTGAAAGGATTCTTTTGTAGGATCAGTGGGACAAGTTTTCTTACGCTTGTATCTTGAGATATTATATAAGATTTAGGATATATAATATATAGTTATATATATTATATCAACATATATATATATATATTTAATATATTTATATATAAACATATACACTCTTAAATCCTCATCTCTCTAGTGGTCTTGAAGAACAATGATGAGGAATAGGGTTAATCATTCCACAGGCCAAACGAGCCCATTTACACGTAGTCTTGGGAAATAAAGTAGTACAGTAAATTGGTGCCCTAACATTTTTGGAAGAATATTTTCGGTTCCTTGCGATCTAAATAGGACTTGGACTGAGTAGAATTAAATAAAAGTTTGATTATTTTTAGGGAAATCATCAAAATCAAAGTAATGATTATAAAAAAAAAAAAGTATATATCATTACATTTAAATGTCCTTTTATGTATCATGACCAACTTACAAATAGGTAAAATATTTATATATCTATTAGGTTAAACATTAAATATTATTATATAACGCCAAAACAACCAGATACATTTGTGCATTTGTGTGTGTACCGGCTTTTTCGTTAGATGACTGATTAACGGCGACAATCGTCGTAATCCAGTAAATTGTAATTAAATGTTAAAAGTGTCCCAGAGATAAAGGAAGAAAGAATGAGGAAGTTCCAGCAAGTCATTTCTGTTGGCGTTAACTCGTTCTTGAAGCAGTTGAACAGAGGTTTGGAAATACAGATATTTAAGACGTCCTAAAACTATATTCTCAAGTTTCAACTGCGCCGGGTAAAATGTTGTATACACAAGTTGTAAAGACTTATCGTTGACTCTTATCTAAAACAACTCGCTCGAGATGTCTGAAACACTACAGTAAAGAGACTTATAAACACGTCGGCCAGCTTATCGTTTTTCCTCCTTTGAAAACCTTCCTCCACGCCAGTAAAATTTATAAGGGGGTCGGGGTGTTTCGTTTTCTTTACATGTCTTAGTTAAAATAGCGTCATCTACATAGTAAAAAAAGTCCTGCAATCGTTCATTATTGATTATCATATCACAAACAGGTTGAAATCAACGTCATTTACATATAGTAAATATATATATATATATATATATATATATATATCACAAATAGGCTGATATCAATCATATATATATAAAAATAGTTCATCGTTGGACGGGTCGGTATAGTTCTTGGCCTGCTCTAAACGGGTTGCCCCCGTTCAGTCTGGCCGGCCAGTGAAAAATTGATGGATAATCGCATGTTCTGATGGTAGAAATTCAACATTTCTCTGGTTTATAATGTGTTGTGATACAATAAGCTGTTTAGGTCATGTTTTAGGTAACAATGGACTGGTTCTTGGCAAATTCTCAAATAAGTTCTAATTCTCAGGCCAACCCTAAGCTGTTATTCAGCTCAATGGTTTTAATTAAATACAATGCTATATAAATCCTTAACTAATTCTCAAAATCTTAAAGTTGTTATATATACGACGTATATATTATTATGGAATAGTTTTAAAAGCTATATATATAAATCCTATAGCTAATTCTCAAATTACTCTTATATTCTTTCAAACTTTGTCTATTGAGATAGCTGGAATTTGGGTCTAGATAAAATCCCATAACTAATTCTAGGTTTTTCATAATTGATGTACTGGATTTGAATAATTCTCAATTTAATTCTACAGATCTTCAAAATCATTAGCCGCTCATACAAGTACACAAAGCTTATCAGAATGAATAAATTTCGTTCTCACATTATCACCGTTTACCTCCATGTTGCAAGCACTCTTGCACTTGATGCTTTCCAGTGCCTCTTCCACTCCTCTAGTGCATTTTAGGTCTCTCCTTTTTTCTCCTAAAAATTCTGAATTCTACGCCCTTTGCACTAGCCTGTGATCCTCCATTCCTTCCACGTGACCAAACCATCTCAGGATACTATTAGCTCTAAACCTTTTTTCATTTCTTATACGTATCTCAACATTTCACACAGAATCATTCTTGCCTTGCTGCAAATCTAAAAATTTCATTTTGTAGCCTCAACCTTTTTCAGTTTATTTTTAGTTCCTTAATGTTCAGACAACAGCAAGCAAATTCCAAGTTTAAAGACTCACACACAACACACACTAAACACACAATACACACACACACACACACACACACACACCATGCTACTTATTATCATCAATTTTAATAATGAATCTCTTACCTCTCCTCCCACCATCATCCACTGTATGTACTCACAATTACCTACAACAGATCAACTGCTTTCATATAATCTCCAGACCGATTCCATTTACGGTGTCATCTTTGTTTCACCACACCCTCATAACCTCAAAGCAATACATGCTTATATCTCTCACATAATAGCATGTGACTAAAGTTCCAGCTAGAGCCACAGGAAAAAATAAAGAAAGTAATCAATCGCTTTCGTGATATTCAACACATTTCAAGATACAATTTGTTATAAACACCGGTGGTTGACTGCAAAATAAACGTAGAAGTTGAAAAACCAGCAAAAATGTAAATCCACGCTCTAGTTAAAACTCTTACAATCGAGTCTAGACACCCTAAACCCCTTGATTAAAAAGACCCCGAAAAGTCTTTTTGACAACAAGGGGAGTCCAGTTTGTCCATACCCTATTCCCCCTCCATTCAGTAAGTCCAGTGCCCTTTTAAGTATCATTTGGCTCCATCTCAGTAAAATTTTCATGGAAAATTATTAGATGCACTGTAAATTTAAAGGCTCGATTTTCTGTTAGAAAACCCGGCGTGGAAATCTTTGTTGTTTAATTCTTGTTTCCCAGTCCATTGCCAAATTGTACTATAAAACATTTGATAAAACTATACATATTGTAACTTTTATTTTTCATTGTCATATACCTGAATTTATATATATATATATATATATATATATATATATATATATATATATATATATATATATATATATTTATATATATATATATTCCCTTTAATATTTAACTTTTTACTGAGGTCTGCGTCTTTCTCATTTAAAAAGTCTCTAATGTAAAATAAGGTAAACTTTTCTGTAAATCGCTGCAGTGGTACACTACTACGTCTTCAAGAATGGAAGAATGTTAAAACCTCCCCTTCCAAACTTTTTTCCGTATATTTGAGAATTTCCATCACTCAAAAAACTAAAAAATATTTGAGAATATCCATCACTCGAAAAACTACAAAATATTTGAGAATTTCCATCACTCAAAAAACTAAAAATATTTTGAGAATTTCCATCACTCAAAAAACTAAAAAATATTTGAGAATTTCCATCACTCGAAAAACTATAAAATATTTGAGAATTTCCATCACTCAAAAAACTAAAAAATATTTTGAGAATTTCCATCACTCAAAAAACTAAAAAATATTTGAGAATTTCCATCACTCGAAAAACTATAAAATATTTGAGAATTTCCATCACTCAAAAAAACTAAAAAAATTTTTGAGAATTTCCATCACTCAAAAAACTAAAAAATATTTTGAGAATTTCCATCACTCAAAATACCAAAAAATATTTGAGAATTTCCATCATTCAAAAAACAAAAAAAAAATTTTAGAATTTCCATCACTCAAAAAACTAAAAAATATTTAAGAATTTCCATCACTCAAAATACTAAAAAATATTTGAGAATTTCCATCATTCAAAAAACTTTTATTTTCCACTTTGTTTTTGTTTTTAATACTTCTTTCTTTTTTTCATTTTTTTTGGGTGTCCTTCAGAAAATTTATTATGCTTTCAACCTATTGGTCTTACATGCATATGGTAAAATATACTTTCAAATGAATGTACACTAGTTGTAGTGCTGGTGATAAACGAATGAGATCTTGAAAGCATAAGATATTGTTGAATAATAAATGATACTGATGATAATAGTGCTAGAGTGGTAACAGTAATAAGTATGGTAACATGATAATAGTAGTAGAAATACAAGTACTATTAGAAGTACGAGTAGTAACAATGATAACATCATGATTGTGATAATTTTTAATATTATATTGTAAATGATAATCGTAATTTAAGTATAAGAAAATGCATACATTAGTAGCATTAATAATCATAAAGAACCTGAAAGATCCACGCAGAGCTTGCCACCAGCAATGCAACAGAGTTTACGACATGGTAATGAGCAGGGTAACGGCCGGCGGAATTTGAAATAGCTGGCGTTTCCGTGGAAATTTGCAAAGTTGGGTTTAACTATCGAGAAGTTATCGCCGTTTAATACGAGGCGCTTAAGGGATTTCATGACCGGGTATGAAGGTTTTCAATTTAATGCTCGTCATACTTACCTGTCCACTCAGGGGTATACAGTCGTTTGTTACTGCCATTGACGCTCACTTACTCACACACATTATTATATATATATATATATATATATATATATATATATATATATATATATATATATATGTGTGTGTGTGTGTGTGTGTGTGTATGTATGCATGTATTTGTGTGTAGTATATATATATATATATATATATATATATATATATATATATATATATATATATGTATGTATTTGTGTGTGTGTACTATATATATATATATATATATATATATATATATATATATATATATATATATATATATATATATATATATATATATATATACTTACTGTATGCGTGTGCGTGGGTGTCAGTTGTAGATAGGGGTGGATTCTTAAAACGTACAAGGCAACAGTTCCTGCTTTATTTACCCTTTAAGTGCTGTGTATCAATGACACACTTTACAGAATCAGTCCATTTATCTAAACAAGAGACTCATAAACAGCATGTCAACCCTCGCCCATATGCAGTCTGACAAACACCCTTATCAACACCGAAGAGTAGGCATCATACCTTGCCCTTTCACTTATGTCACACTAAATGCTATATCATCCAAACTCCTTTCCTGAAGCAAATCAACTACCATACATTTCTGCTCTTCTTAACTACCTCCGCACATCTTCACGGCTAAGTATTTTATATTATAATAATATCTTTCCCCCAATTTCTTGCAACAAAAGCACAGGTATCAGCCTGCAGACTCCATGTTCCCAGCTATTTGAGGATTTTCATACACATACTTGCAGGTACTTTATTATTATTATAACCATGTATCCACTAGGAGTAAAAGCCGTTGCTTTCGTTGGACTTAGAATGAAAGGATCTTCCCCCCATTCAGGGGGCTATTTCTCCCCACCATTAGATCTACACTCCTGTCTCTTTGCATTCATTGCATTTGTATGTTAGGCATTTGTACTTACAAATGTAACAGGTAACGGTCCTTCGTAATTGGATGCTCTGATGTATGCCCTTCTGACATCGAGGAAGAGGCTCATCTACCATATAGCGAAATTTTCTCCAACCAAGGGGTTCACAGCCACCCAGTCTATGCTCCTCTATCTTAGGGTACTGTGGATTAGTTTCCAAAGTTATTGGTCTTCTTAGGTAGCAGTGTTTTGACAATACCGCTCATTGTCAGGGCCTTAGCTCTGTTTTAATTGACAGAAATGATTCACATACACACAAAAACACACACATATATATATGTATATATATATACATACATATACATATACATATACATATTAACCGCTCTTTTACCTCAGCGGAATTTTGGGTATTAACAGCATACTTTTACCACGAGTTTTGAGTGATGTATACATGTGTGTGTGTGTTTGTGTGTAGGTGTGCGCGTGCGAAAGTGTGTTTAGCTTCTAATGGCTATGAGTATACTTGTATTCATATGATGTGATCGTCTCCTTGACCCGGAGGAGCGACACTGAAGTAACCCCGTCCCTTCCGTCGCAGGCTGACTGACTTCGAGGCTTAAAAAGTTTTCTGCTAATCACTCGGATCAATATTAACAGGCGCTTGCTGGGATTTGATGAGACGATTACAGGGTAATTGATTTATATTAATTGTAGGGGTTCGACGTTAGGGGAACCCTAAGTCTTGCAGCTCTTGACGAGGGGTCAGGGCTGGCTTTGCGAGGGGTGACCTCACATTTCTATCTGGTATTTCTGGGAATTTTTTTTTAATAGACTTTCTTCATATCTTTGCTGTTTGGAATGATTTTTCAGTGTATTTCAGATTTGGTCGTTTTAGATTAGAGTTTTTACAGTTGTCAAATTTCATAGGTTTCAGATTGACTACGCTGTATGTGTGTATGTGTGTGTTTTTGCGTGTGTGTGTGTGTGTGTGCGTGTGTGTACATAATCGAAAATTCCGTAACAGATGGACAAATAAAAAAAGGCGTTAATCACTACTTTGTCGTAATATTTCTATTAAACTGCAATACTTGATTGAGAAAGCGAAACTATATCTCATTCTTTGTATTCTCAAACGAAGTTTAAAAACTTTTATAAGTAAACGAAGCCGACCTCAGGACAGCAGTTTCCGTTTAAGGGACTTTTTAACACCCACCACTTGCCTCTTGTCAGTTTAATTTTTGATCCTCAGTCTTTTTCATTTCCAGTATCGATGACTCCTATGTTTCACTGCAGTCGTGGAATTACAATGATGTCTTGAGAAATGCTGTTAATAAAATAATTGTTATATGATGGAAAAAGTTGAAACATCGTCACACTGATTTCACCTTAATGAGAATATAAGTTTTGTAAAGCAAAAGTCAGTTTGTTTTTACTCTATAGGCAATGATTTCCATGCCGCGGTATTTTGATTAAGTCAAGATTTTAGCGTAAGTTTTTTTTTAAATGAAAGATAAATATGTTGAGAAAGATAAAGAGTTCTTTGTAAAGGCAAAAATTTCTGCTTTGTTACTGGTAAATTCTATTATATATTCTATAGGGATTCTTTTAACTTGACATAAAAACATAAACGCGAAATCTATTGCTTGTATGAAGCGCCTGTGCAAGGCAGCACTCTCTCTCTCTCTCTCTCTCTCTCTCTCTCTCTCTCTCTCTCTCTCTCTCTCTCTCTCTCTTCCAGATCAACGGTAATTAAGGACTTTTGTCTGCCTGTCCCACTTTTTCAATGTATTTATCTTTTTTTTTACTATTACTCTCTCTCTCTCTCTCTCTCTCTCTCTCTCTCTCTCTCTCTCTCTCTCTCTCTCTCTCTCTCTCTCTCTCTCTCTCCAGAGTCAATGTGTTTAAGGACTTTTGTCTGCCTGTCCCAATGTTTCAATACATTTATCTTACTAATGCTCTCTCTCCTCTCTCTCTCTCTCTCTCTCTCTCTCTCTCTCTCTCTCTCGTTCAGATCAGTGGTATTTAGGACTTTTGTCTGCCTGTCCAATTTTTCTATATATTTCTCTATAATAAGAAATAAATTACCAATACTACACTCTTGGCATAATGAAAATACTGCAGTATTAAAATTATTTTCGCCAGAATAAAAACAAATTGAATTTTTTAATCTCAATAAGCTTAAACCAGAGTGACAGTATTTATAAACTTTTTTCGTCATACAACAAAATTATTTTATTAAAAGCAATAATCCAGATATAACTCTAACTGAATGTTTATCATTACATGACATGAATTATCTCTGTTAAAGCAGTTATTTAATTAGCGAGATAACTCGGCGTTTATCTTATAACGCTCAAAACATTAGATAAACATGATTTATAATAAGATTCGCTGAATTGCATTACAGTGAACTCATTTCACAAATTAACATCTACTCCCAGATAGATTGGTTGCAATATAATCGCCTCGGGCCATTCCGTTTTCATTAGCCGGCGAAATATTACGTAACGAATCGCTCTATTAGCTTAAATGGCGTTATAACCTTCTCCCCCTTTGAGGAGAGAGAGAGAGAGAGAGAGGTGGGGAGGGAGTGAACTAGAGTGTTGACCGTCTTGAATAACGATCATCATCCGTGAGGAAGGTTAGTGTTGACAGTCTATAAGTGCCAGAATTGGTAATCCGGAGAAGGTCTTCACATCGGGGATGTTTGATATTAATTTATCATGTGGATCTCTCTCCCTTCCTCTCCTCTCTCTCTCTCTCTCTCTCTCTCTCTGTCTCTCTCTCTCTCTCTCCTCTCTCTCTCCTGTATGGGGAATGTGTATGACAAACATGTCCTATTATTAGGGTATTCTCTCTCTCTCTCTCTCTCTCTCTCTCTCTCTCTCTCTCTCTCTCTCTCTCTCTCTCTCTCTCTCTCTCTCCTGTGGGCAATGTGTATTACAAACATGTATTATTATTTGGGTAGTCTCTCTCTCTCTCTCTCTCTCTCTCTCTCTCTCTCTCTCTCTCTCTCTCTCTCTCTCTCTCTCTCGTGTGGGAAATATGTACTGTTGTTTGTGCGTTTATGCATGTAATATATATTTTTTGATGAAACAGATAAATTTCAAATGATGATTTCATTTTTGCGTTCAGGTTACAACAGTAATTGACACCAGAGTCAACCATTTTATAAAGGACCTATTTTTAATGAAGTTGTGACTGAGTGTACACAAAAATTAGGATTTTCATTTAAATACGGAAAGATGCTGTGTCATCAAAGATTTTGACCAATTAACGAAGGTGTGAACAGGTATTTTCCATTATTCTATTTAATGTTGAAGACAATTTTTAAAATCTTATGCCAATGTGACAGTGAGCTTTTCTGGTTCAAAACCGGAAATTTGAATTATGTGGCACGTTCAAGCCACATTACTTGACATTTTCAATCAATATTACTTGATTAATGTGTGAAGACTGTTTATTTCAGTTCAATAGCTCTCCATAACATAGGTATTACAAATGCGTAAAACAAGCACGATGGCCTGTGATTATTTCTGACACATTCAGCGACTGCGCTGGCAATGCTTACTTCTTAAAGCCGCCGCATAAGGCTACTTTTTACTTAAGGGCTCCATGAAAGGAACCGCGAAATTCAAAATATCACCTAGACTTCCAGCAAGCCTGAGTGTTTGTGATTTGCATATACTTTTTTCATAATCATTATGTTTCTTGTAACGGAGGTGAATTCTACAGAAAATGCAACACAAAGGTCACTGGGTCATTCATAATTTACGTGTATATTCGTGGATGAATCCCTGTTGCAGAAAGCTTCTACTCTCTACAGCATTTACGTATTCACACTCTGGTCCTGAATACTCATCGGAAATACGTCAAACCTCTCTGCATACACTGCGCTGCTCACATTTAGCTTGGACGCACTTTTGCGGTTCCTCGGTAATGGAGCCCTTCTGTTGCAGTACCTCGTTCACCCATATATCCAGCGCTCTCTAGGTCTTCCTCTGCTCTTCTCTGTTAGCAGTTCCATTTTTCCTCAAGACCATATCATCAAAAGACACTGATTCTTCCTTTCAGATAAAAGAACTTGTTTTTCACTTCTACTTATCTCCACATTTCTCACATTTTCATCTACTTATCTGCATATTTATCACATTTTCACTTTTTCTTACGTCTCATATACCATACGAACGATTCATCCCAACATTTTCAACCTTTCATTTGTCATTTGTATTCATTTGCATCCATGCTTCACTTCCTTAAAATAGAGTTGGCTGAGCAGTCTCTTCATACATCGCCACATTGGTTTTCGTTGAGACTAATGTCTCCCAAATCTTTTTCACTCACCCCGCTATCTTCCCTTTCACAATGTCTTTTATATTGCCTCCAGTTACCTGTAGGGATTACCTGCTTCCATTCCTTCACCATGTGCAATAAAATTCATTCTTCACCTTGTTGGTTTTCAATTCCCCTCATAAGATTACTCGTGCTCACGTTTATTGAAGAACTTTCTCCTCTTGCAAACACTTTGAAACTTTCACTGGCCTCTACAGTTCCTCTTCGCTATGCTCAGTCAGTGCTCTTTTATCATCTGCCACCAATCCATCGTCCAATCATGACCCATTTCCTTATCTCACAACTTTGCATTACAGCTGCTGTCCTTTCTCTGCTTTATTTCATCACTCCTTCTCTAAAGAAAATTTAAACAACCGATGTTACATTACTCGTGTAGTACCATAACCACTTTGACACCAGACCAGTCATATCCCATCTACAATTTCTGACATACTCCTCACTTTCGCCATAAAAGCTTTTAATCGTTATGAACGACGTATATCCTCAACAACATCCATATTGCCTCTATAAATTCCAACACAAACTCGCCTAGGTCCATAACTATTTCATAACGAACACTTGACTCCTCATCTAAAAGGATATTGCTTTTTTCCCCTGTAAAGTATTATATCTGTCTAACTTTCTCAAGCAAGGCCGTACCATACACCTACCCTGACAGACTGTCTAGCATTATGCACTTATAATATTTACTATTCCCTCTGTGTTCTCTACGTTTATTCATTTCTTCGGAACCTTTCCATGGTCAGCCAGTCAGTCACATTTTGGCTTCTCTACTCCACCATCTCACGTCAAATCCCACAAATTCCAAGTGTTTTTCCACTCCTCAGCCTCTTAATTGCTCCCCTTATATCCTCAACAGTCACTTTCACGAACATTCTCAAGCATAAAGTAACCCTTTCCGCTATGCATCATTTGGCTCAACTTTTCTTTTATCATTCACACATTGCAATCTTCAAAATATTCACTTCATTGACCTGGCCCGGATTCACTTCACATATCATCTTTTCATTACATTATATGCTTTGAGACTCATGTCATTTGTTCATTAAGCATTATGCACGTTTTACCATAGAAAGATTGAGTTGTATATATCTATATATATATATATATATATATATATATATATATATATATATATATATATATATATATATATGTATATATATATTTATATATATGTGCGTGTGCGATTATATGTGTTTATACATGAATTGAAAAGTTTTTGAAATCTGCATTTTGCAAGGGACACTTTGAAATCTAAATTCCTTCCTGGGTTCTCAATTGAAATCCTTAGTTCAAGGAAAAGTATGTTGAAAACGTTTGGTTTATCAAGTGAAAAGTTCACCGTACAGAAACACTAATGACATCACAGGTTCTAGAGTCCAGGAAAGTTGGGTTAGGTCAGTAATCTGTGGGAGGGGATGCTGTTAGACGATCTTAACTTTTTTTTTAAGCAAACCTATTGAAATAAGATTCTAATCACTTGCTATTTTCCCCTCTGGTAGCAATCTGTTAATCACTTAGTATTAAGAGAGAGCACAGGAGTTTTTACCAACCATATATATATATATATATATATATATATATATATATATATATATATATATATATATATATATATATGTGTGTGTGTATGTGTGTGTGTGTATATTATATATGTGTGTGTGAATGTATGTATATGAAAATAAAGTATAGATGTTGAATGCAAATGAAAAAATAAGGTTGAAGCTGTTGAGGTAAACTGCTTAGTAATATACATGGAGTAAGAAGGATAGAAAAATGAGAAATTTGAGGACAGTGTGAGAAGTGATAAGGTTAACTTAGATAAAAGGATGAACTAGAGGGAGATGGGCGTTTAAAAATTCGGAACAAATGGAAGGAATGGGAAAGGAGGCAGTAGAAAATGTTGGGTAGATGATGTGAAAGAAATGATAACGAGGGCCCCTAATATTTGGGAAGAGTGAGAGTATGGTTCTGTCTGTCAACGGTTTATATATTCTTTAGGAGAGTCTTCTGTGTAGGTACGTGAAGCGGTTCACTTTTGGAAGATTTTTTGCGCAGAGGGATCATTCACGATTCAGGATGAAAGTATGAACATGGCATTGAGTAACATGTAGTTAGTTTTTATCTCGGGTCGCCACTTGTTACATGAAACGTCTTAGTATATATCTATCCGTCTGTCAATCTGTATCTCTATCTATCTATCTATCTGTCTATATACTGTGTATGTATATATATATATATATATATATATATATATATATATATATATATATATATATATGACGTTTTATATATTACTACCGTGATTCATATACAAACTGTAAGTATCTAATGGAGTTAATATTCCAATTCGCTTTCTTGGACAAATAATCCATTATCATATATGTTACGGAAGGGATAACTTTTTGGTAAAAGTCCATTAGATACCATCCGTGGGCTCAGACATACGAAGAACAAGTAACTAAAGTTACTACACACATATATATATATATATATATATATATATATATATATATATATATTATATATATATATATATATGTGTGTGTGTAATTATTATTGTGTTATATATATATATGTGTATATATATATATATTTATATATATATATATATATATATATATATATATATATATATATATATATATACATATACATATACATGTGTTGTGCGTAGTATACATAAAATTTACATATATCCTTTTTCTTTTTCTTTTTTTTGTATTCTTGTCTTTCTCAGGGTAATCCTCTGAGATATCCTTCCCTTCGCTCCCCTCCGTCTGGAGCTTGTATCCTTCTTTTCGCCGGCACACGAAGGCGAAATCTCCCTCGCAGAATCAGGTCTCCTGATTAAGGATGTCCATTAAGGCGTCACTCATTGAAGGATCCTAGCCGGAACGGAGACCGAAGGACGGACCTAATGAAAAACCTAATTAATTCCATCCTTAGAACCCCGGCCGGAATTTTCTCCTTACTTTTCCTCTTTTTTCCTTAGGATTTAATTTCTACCAAACTCCACCTCCTTCTTCTACTTCGTCGGTAGAGGCTCCTTGCCATCCTTTGCATAGGAGGACTCCTTCCTCCCATGATGCAGAGCCGTCCCTACAACGAAGGACTCCTTCCTTAATCCTTGGAAGTTTTCCATTCACCATAAGCGCTTCTCCCACACACCCTACAAAGCCATCTGTGTCTTCCCTGAGGAATCTTCCAACACCCTCTCAAGGGAATTCTCTTCTTCCTTACCCTTCCGAGGAGATTCCCATCTTCCGCCTTTCAGGATCCCCCTTTTCTCTTCAGTGGACTCTTAGACTCTGTAGGAGCCTCCTCTCTACCTCCCAAACAGAACTCCTCCCACATCCAGCCGTTGTATAGCGAAAGAAAATATAAAAAGAAGATAGTAAAAAAATCTGCTCTGACCAAGACAGCTGTTTACTGAATTTTTCCGAAAGCCGCGAGATATTTTTAGAACGTTAAAGAACCTCAAGGTATTGAGAAAGACGAACTTAAATTTGAAAACAGCTGTTCTTCATAATGACGAACTGTAGTGCAATAATAATAATAATAATAATAATAATAATAATAATAATAATAATAATAAGAATAATGATAATAATAATAATAATAATAATAATAATAATAAGAAGAAGAAGAAGAAGAAGAAGAAATATTCTCAGTAATGTCACGTTTTTCTTATTAGGCCCTTATTCTATTCTTTTCCACTATACTCCTCTGTTATTGTCTTTATCTGTTGTATAACCCCTTTACGATAATCCTTTTATTCTATCTTTTGTTTTCGTGAACGGTATCCTTGCTTTCTTCTCTTTGTCTCTCTTCTGTTTCCGCATTATTCGTCTACTGTTTTCGTGTGATCTCCAACTGTTGTCATCTCGTTTTATTCTTTTCCCATTATAAGTTTCTGTAACTTCCCCTTTCCTTTGTTCTTCAGCTCTCTTGCTGGTGTTTTACTTCTTGTTATCTCTTTCTTTTGTTATATTTTCTTTGGGGAGTTGCCTGCCGTATGTTCGTTGTATCTCTTTTCTTTCGTTTACCCTATTCGCAGGGCAGTGAAATATATTGTATCTTATTTCTGAAAAAGTTTGTTGTTGTATGTATGTCTGTCTTCTCACAAATGGCTGTACCGTACCTGTTTCAAACTGATCTACGTGTGCCTTTAAAGTTACCAGGTCATCGTGTCATTTGCCAAAATTTCAATCAGCTGATTGTCTTGTTGTTGACCTTTTACAATTGCTTGAAATCTGGATGACCTTCACCACTTCCTATCGCACAAATGTCAGTACATAGATTATGTGCTAATAGACTGGCCCCCAAACGCTCCATATGCCTGATAATTTTGTCAGTTTTGTGTCCATTCTATAGCTGTTTTACAGAAGCAGATTAATGATAAACCTCGTGTGCTTTATCTTTTGTCTAGGTTTCATGTTTGCAGCTGTAGCGGTTTTTGAAAATCTGTGTTTTTGACAGATGGTGCATTTTTCACAGAGACAGCCCCGACAGTCTTGGGGTGATTGACACATAAAAAGTCGGTTTCCACAGGATCTTTATTTCCAGGCAATCTGGTTTCCTCATCTTTTTAGTAATAATTTTAACAGTTCATGACGATTAAAGACCTATATAACTTCACATCTTCCCTTAGTACTGTGTCCTCATTTAATATTCGTACAAGGGGCTGCATGTCATTAATGAATTTAAACTGGTTGGGGATATTTATGTTGAGCTGATATCTGCAGCCCTGTACATTGGCCATTGGACTACTATAAACGAAGTGGAAAACGATCTCATTTCTTACGTCATAGAAAACTTTCAACATGTAAGCTGTATGTGTTTTTTAAAGCTACAGTAGATATGCTTTCATTAGAAAAATTTAGGATCATTTGTAGCTATTTTTCAGCCTGGACAGTGCATCATAATGTATATATATATATATATATATATATATATATATATATATATATATATATATATATATATATATATATATATCTTATGTATGTATGTATGTATGTATGTATACACACATACATATATATACATATATATATGTGTGTATGTGTATATATGTATATATATATATATATATATATATATATATATTATTTTATTTATATTACATTATATATATACGTGTGTGTGTGTGTGTATGTATGTACAAAGCGAGATAGGGCATATTCAAACCAATTACGTCATCAGATATAAGTAACCAATAGGATGCAACCTTATGGGCCATTAGTATCACATATCGATGAGCCAAGGACGTCTTTGATTGGCCATTAGCCTTTTCTTCCCGAGTAATAACTGCCTTTGATTGGCCGGTCAATTTAGCATTCGTGAATAGGTGACTCGATGGCCAATTACTGTATTTGAGTAGTTTTACCGAAGTCCTTTGAAGATATTGATAAATATTTGAAGTCTTATCATCTCGGGAATGAACTGTTTGCATTGTAATATAAAAGATGTTTAATCAAGCTGAATTTTCCTAAATTCGGTTAACTGAGCAGTGGGTATCCGGATGGAAACTTGTAATTACGGCTTCTTTTTGACGATGCTTGATTTGTGTGATCAAAATTATCATTGACCTTCGTGTTTGGTCATTAAGGTGGTGGATAAACTGGGATTTTCGCTTTCTCTCTTTTCCTTAAATATATTTGCTCCCCTATGTCAGACGCTCAAGATCATTTTCATCAGATCAAAGTCTCAAATCTCCTCAGAGAGCTAATTTGAATTTTCTTCTTAATGCAAATAACTGATGGATAAATTAGACACTCCATACAGTCTTTATTTTACACACTGCATGAGCTCCCATGTGCAAGTTGATATTTGAAGTTGTAAGATTATGCTATATAATTGGAATCAGTATCCGAATTTGTCTTCGCTGGTATACGCTTTTAAGATGGTTTCATAATCAATGTTCTTGCTTCATGTATTCAGGAAGCTCAAGGACTAATGAAGCTTTTCCAATCAGAACATACTGGAGCCTGTCACTCAACACCAACGGAGGCTTTATTAGTCTTCAGTATTAAGAATTGGAAAGACGCTATGTACCTTGCTAGCTCCTAATCAAATTTTCGGGTCCCATTCCACGTACCTCAGACCACTAAAATTTGTTGCAAGCTGAGAAAACGAGATGGTGATAATGTTATGAGATATGATGTGATGATGAAAATAATAATGGTTTAGATAGTGATGATGATGACAGATAGGAAGATGACGGAGAAAGATTAAAATAATAAAGGAAAGTTCAATAAGAAATTGAAACGCGGCATTTGATCGTATGCGGTGTTACTAACAGTTAAGCTTGTTTGTTTCATGTATTGTTTGCGCAGTCAGCGAAATGGAAAAGCTGACGTATTCAGTCAGTAGCTTTTTCGCTCCTTGTTCCATAAATTTCATTACATTAGAAAGTAATTTGCATGCTTCAGTTTAAGGCAAAGGCCTGTGAGGTCATTCACTATGAGGGATGGCTTCCACATATAAAGAAAGAGAAAAAGTGGATATTTGGCCTTAAAGATTAATATTGTTAAATCTGAGTAGGGATTCATCAAGGAAAATTATTTTAAAGAGATGAATATTACCGAATATGCATTATAGTAATTATAAAATTAAACAGTAAGAATGGTTTGCCATTATATATTTCAGCTTCATTGCACTTCCAACCAGCTGCTTTTTATACGTTAAATTCTCAACCATTTCATTTATGTTTATTATCTCTTAAGGTTTTCCTCTTCCAGTAAACTCCATTCGATTCGTTTTTCCTTCGTTTTTCTACTACCCAGAATGAAGCCCCTCATCTGTTTCTCCTCCATCACCCCCTTCAGTTCTGACACTTGAATTGGCCTTCCATTTCCATCCACTTTCCTTTCGACTTTCTCTCTTCAACTTACTTTACCTTGTGCTTTGTAGACGCCCTTACTTTACAGGCAGCTACAAAAAAAAAAGCAAGATCCCGTGTTGACAGTAACAAAAAGTTTACATTTGTCTTCTGGACTTGCAAAACAAACGATGCAGTTGGAGTAAATCTCTTCTTGAAATGGCCTCATTATTTGCATCTTTCATATTCTTACAACCAGTTGACGTTCACGTGTATGCTCTGATACCTACCGGTATCATTTTCCCCGTATTTTAACAACACGTTATCGTGATACTCCTGCACGGACGCACCTTCATATCCCTGTTGCTGCTTGTAAGTTTTGGAGAGTTTGAGCTCAATACGTCTGATCTCCCCCATGTTCAGCTATTAGGACCATCGGCTCAGACAAGCTCCACACTTACACAGTATTGCCTATCCCGGCCTTCAGCAGAATGCGCAGGCAGCAGATTTGCCATGCGTCTCTTTCATTTCATCATGTGCCGAAGTGTATTTAAAGATGCTGTTGCCCCAAATTATTCAACTTCAGATTGTTCCTCGATTAATATAGCGGGCAAATTTAATCAAATTTTGTGCACCTGATCTTGAATGATCGTAAAAGACACAGGCACTGATGAGGACTTAACATTCTTGCAACTTCGTGTGTGTGGTAACAGCGGAGTTACAAAACAGGGGGGAATTTTCCTTGCAAGTATCAGCTGACCTCTGTACTTCAAGTACCTGTGCTTGTCTTTGACAAAAACAGTAAACCCGGTGGAAATTACCGTCTATAAGGAATTGTAAAACCTATTCCATGCCAGAAAGCTGACAAACTCTCTCTGGATTGTGAAGAATTATAATTTCAGGAATTCAGAGATTTTATAGGTATTATTTTAGGTACTGGTCTTAGTAGCCACTTCAATGAATATAGTCTTTTTTTTCGTGCGTGTTGCACATGTCAGACTTACCAACACCACAGGAAACTTTACAGAGGTCACAGACTCGAAGGCCAACCTGCCTGATCAGCCTTTAATGCCTTTTACCTTCAGACTTAGATATTCATACGTTTCTTACAGGGAATCTGCTCGTTTGTGACGGCCTTGTCCCGCTTGGTCTAAGCTACAGAATATCGATTTTAATCAAAGGAGTCTGTATTCCATTGAGAATATATAATTCAGTATCAGCGCCAAGAGTGACAACAGTAATTCGAGAATTACGTGGTTCGTTGATTGTTTATTTTCCTCTACTGCCAAGATGTGGAACTTCCCTCCTTCTATGGTGTTCCAGGACTTTTGCAATCTTGACGAGGTTGGTTTATCATTGGCTTTGCTGTTCAGCTCTTCTATTTTTATCGTCGTCATTCCTTGCATTAAAAAAGAAAATAACCAAACGGCTGAAGAAGGTAAAAGAGTTTTTTTATTGTATTTTGTAAAAAAAAAAAAAAAAAAGATAAAAACTTGGGTAATAAATGGTACACCCACCATTGGTTTGCTCTGAAGCTCCTGGTAATTCCCTCTTTTCATAGTCGCCAGGCGTGAGTTATTGGTACTTCCTCGACACACACACACACACACACACACAAAACAGAGAGGTTGGAAAGGTTTGAAAACAGAGAGCTGAGAGAGAGAGAGAGAGAGAGGTGTCTTGAGGCTCTTATCGTTCAACAAATAGGACCTGATATTAAACCTTCAAGCAGAGAGAGAGAGAGAGAGAGAGGGAAACAAAATTGTTTAAGTCTTTCTCTTTATAAAGGAAGAGAGAGAGAAATACAGAGAGAAGCAAATTTGTTTGAGGGTCCTTTTGTTTAAAAAAAAAAAGAAAATACAGAGAGAGAGAGAGAGAGAGGAGAGAGAGAGAGAGAGAGAGAGAGAGAGAGAGATATTTCTTGAGGCTCTTATCGTTCAACAAATAGGACCTGATATTAAACCTTCAAGCAGAGAGAGAGAGAGAGGAAACAAATTTGTTTAAGTCTTTCACTTTATAAAAAAAAAGGAAGAGGGTGAAATACAGAAGAGAGAGAGAGAGAGAGAGAGAGAGAGAGAGAGAGAGAGAGAGAGAGAGAGAGAGAGAACATATTTTTGACATTTCTGTTGCAGAAAGAGGAGACCCTGACCACAAACCATCGAAAGCATAAAGTGATTTATGCCTTTTTGCCCACGACAAATATTATTGCGCGGTATTGAGATTTATTGCATCTTTTCTTCTATCTCGCAGTTCCAGTCTGGCAGCTTGTTATAGGGCATAGTAGTATCTTTTAGTCTGTTTACCTCCGTGTCTGTTATTTATATGTTGTTGCGTTAACATTTTTCTTTGTAATTTGTTTTTTCAACATGCGATGTTATAGCTTGCTCACAAATGCACATTCATATTTGATTTTAAGAATGCTATTAAGCTGTTTGCAAACGCGTAAAATCTTGCATATTAATTATTTCCAGATTTTGAATATTCTCTCGCCTTCTTTCATGAAGCTGGATTTTGGTGTTTCTTATGGGCTAAGCGCAACCTTTCATTTAATTTATTTATTTATCTATTTACTTATTTATTGGTTTCTTCGTTAGCTCCTGCCTTTAAAAATATCTTCTTTTTATTGAGGGGGGAGGGAGAAGAAGAAAATAATGTTAATGTAGAATAATTTAGGTACGTATTTCTCTTTGAGTCTACACTACCCTCCCCACCCCCCACCCTCCCACACCCCCACCCCTTTCTTATTTGCTCCTCTTTCTTCACTTTTTTTTCGTCGGGCCTGGGCTAGATACAGCACTGGATTTTGCTTCCCAGTGTCGTCTTCAGTTTAAAAAAATAACACTTATTTGATTCACTTAATATATTGCACTGGCGTCACTACAATTATTCATCGATAATTAAAAGACGTCACTGTTATTTAATAAAACAATTCTGTTTACTTTGTAAACATTAAGTTTTAGTTAAAATAAATCGAGTAATGAGAAACATTAGTCTTTTAAGATAATTGATAATATTAGAAACGTTACGAAAATATTTTCTTGTACTGACGAGACTAGTTCTCCTGAGGTAATTAATGAAAATAAATTACATTAGGAATGCGCATTGCACTAAATCTTAATCTTCATTTGAATAATTCATGGTGTACCTAAGATTACAAAATTCATCTTTGGCAGATTCGCTCAGTCCTTACATACCACTAATCCACTTCGTTTAAGTGGTAAAGTTGTATAGGAAAACTGCCCACTTGCGTAGGCATCTCACAACAGACATATAAAGACTGTTAATAAGATTTAGTACCTCACATTTTCTTTTACCATGTAGGGATGCTAAGCCTTCATCCCACTTTCCCTGTCTATCAGTTTTGTAGTCCCTATTGCATGGTCATTTTGGTGATTACCCATTCAAGGACAGACCAAACCTAACAGTGCGTTATGTGACTGATCTAGAGAACAGGGTAGGCTATACCGGTGGTTGCACTGTATATAACGAAAAAATGTTCCCACGAATGTGTTTGAAGATCATTGAACCATTGAAGAAAATTATGAAAATGGAAACTATACCAAGTTAAAAATGAGCCGAAGCTTCTTCGGCGCAATCGAGTTTTCTGTACAGCGTATAATGCTCCATGAAACTCACAGCCACGGCCCATGACACTCTCGGTCGGGGCCTATGAAACTTTCTGCCACGGCCCGGTGGTGGCTGGTATTGTTGGCACATAGTGATGCCAGACGCACGACCATGGCTAACTTTAACCTTAAATAAAATAAAAACTATTGAGGCTAGAGGGCTGCAATTTTGTTTGGTGATTGGAGGGTGGATGGTCAACATAGCAATTTGCAGCCCTCTAGGCTCAGTAGATTTTAAGATCTGTGGGCGGACAGAAAAAGTGCGGACGGACAGACAAATAGACATCTCAATAGTTTTATTTTACAGAAAACTAAAACGATAAAACATAAAATATAACTCAGTCAGTGATATCCTGTAAAAAAAAGAAAAGGCCATCCAAAAATGACTTCCGTGAAATAAGAGTCTGCAGGAATGAGGGCGTCCATATTTCTCGCATCCGAAAAGATGGAAGGAGAAGAAGAGATTTGAGTCTGCCTGGATCATCCGAAGATCTTGACAGTAAACCTGCAATATTGCATCGCCGGTTGGTCGTGTCTGCCTTTCTGGAGGAGGGTATGTAAACGAGAGAGAGAGAGAGAGAGAGAGAGAGAGAGAGAGAGAGAAGGAAGGTTATTGATATCAAATATTTGGTGCGTTCATGAGTGATACATGGCGGTGTATCTGAATAATGGAGAGAGAGAGAGAGAGAGGTTAAATATTTTTATAAGTCATATTTCACTGTGTATGTAAAAGTAATAGATGAAGTGGGGAGGAAAAAAAGAAACATAGAGGGTGAAAGAGAAAAAATTGATTCATCAACCTGAAGTATTTTGGAGATGTTCTTATTATAATTCTTTCTTTTATTAACTTGGGGGTTAAGTAAAATTGTTTTTCACTCTAAAAGTAAGTATGTAGAAAAATTGCTATTTACTGTCGAAAATCGAATAGATAATAGGTTACTACATTGTTAAAATGTTTTTATGAGCAATGTTGAATATTTTCTTTTACCCTTGTGAGATTTTTTATTCAACTGATGCACTGTGTGTGTGCATATATATATATATATATATATATATATATATATATATATATATATATATATATATATATACATATATATATATATATATATATATATATATATATATATATATATATATATAATAAATTTCTGACTCACATCAGAACGAACCCAGATCTTTCAGTTGAAAGGCAAGGGCGCTGCCCACTAGGCCATACAAGTCATAAAAGAAGTTGGAATCTGAGTGCCACTGCACACAAGGAATTACCTGGGCAAGCTAACTGCTTGCATACCAGCTTGTTTTCCCCAACTCCCCGGCTCAGGAGTGACCCAGTTGACAGCATTTCATTCGAATTATCCCTTGTGAGTGAATATGATAGAAATAATCAACACACAATCACGTGTGTGTTTGTATGTGTGTGTGTGTATGTATCAAGCGAGTGTGCTGTAGTTTATAAGCGAGAAATTAGCGAATGTAAAAATATTTTACTTACTAACCTTTTTCGCTGAACTTGTAGGCACGTGTCCTCTTGTTGTATCCAAGGGTATATAATTTTTATGTTTATACTTTTATCACACTTTGCATTTTTACTTTTTTGTCTCAGTCATTTTATTGTGTAAATGGTATGATTGTGGTCCAAAAACGTTGGTGAATTGAAATAAAAGACACCTGATTAGAGTACATATCTGTTGTGCGCCCGCTGTTGATGATAGGGTAAAAGGTTAGTCCCCCTGGGCCTCACAAGGCTCATAGAGCCGGAGCTGAACTCTGGTTTCTTAGACCGACAGCCAGTGGGGGAGAAGTCCCGTTGCCTGAGACACGTGGCCAGTGTGTTGCTAGGCCCACTGTTTAACCCCCCAGCCAGAAGGCTGGTACTTATTTTCTTACTAACCCTCTCGAGTTTTCAGACCACTAGGTTGGCTGGCTACCAGTTTTATGCAATGGGCGCCATCCCCAAGCCACCAGTGAGCGGCTGGATTTGAACCCTGGTACTTGACTGTTTATATATATATGTGTATATATATATATATATATATATATATATATATATATATATATATATATATATATATAAATAGAATATACATATACACAATATATAAATATGTGTATACATATGTATATATATTGTATGTGTATATATATATATATATATATATATATATATATATATATATATATATGTGTGTGTGTGTGTGTGTGTGTGTGTGTGTGTTATGTATAACAAATTTTCTAAAACTCGAATTCCCGTGACAACAGATTGGTAAAACAAAACTGCTCGTATATTCGGTCCGCATAACCTGCTCAAATATTTAAACGTGTTCGTGTGACGTCAGCAGGCAGCTGGTGACGTGGTTGCCGATCATTTTTGATCTGCCCGCTGGTTTCATGTTAGACTGAACAAAGGAACGATTCTTTCTCCTCCGGCAGTTGCTATGTCGTGTTCACAGGTGGCTCTGTATTATTCGTTCACTGTTTATCTACATTTGCAAGTTGCTTATGTTGTTTCCCTATTTTTCCTGGTGTCTTTGGTAGAAAAGATATCCGCAGATTTTTTTTTCTTTCCATTTCTTTTTTTTTTTTTTAGCTGAGAAGTCAACCGTTTTTCGTATTTTTTCACTCTTCCGTAAGCATATGAGGATTACATGTTTCGCTGTTTTGTTTTGTTTTCATCTTTTTTCTTATTACTTCTGTGTCACAAATTCAGGTAGTTTTGCTTTGCTTTCTTGTGTCTTCTGCCGAACGTCCTCCATTGTACACAACTTGTAGTAGTTTTATGTAAAATATGCTTCACTGTCCACAACTTCGAACTTCATTTTGTTGAACGCTCTCCAGTGCCTACAAGCTAGAACATTCTTCTGTTAAAACGTACCCTTTATCCACAACCTCGAACTTAGTTCTGTAAATGTTTCCCACTATCTACAACTTCGAACAGGTATCTGTGAAACTGCATCTACGGTCCACAGCTTCAAACATCCTTTTGTAAAATGTCCTCCACTCTCCATAACTTTGAACTTTCTTCTGTAAAGTGTCCTCCACTCTCCACAACTTTGAAATTTCTGTAAAACGTCCCCCACTCTTCACAACTGTTAACTTTATTCAGCAAAAAGTCCTCCATTCTCCATACTTTGAACTTTCTTTAATAAACATCTCCCACTGTCCAGAATTTGGAACATTTTTTGTGTAAAACCTCTTTCACTGTTCACCACTTCGAACATTCTTCTGTAAAAAAAACTCCACTGGCCACAACTCTGGACTTTCATCTGTAAAGCGTCTTCCACTACCCACAACTTCTAACTGTCTTTTTGTAAAATATCCTCCACTTTGATCTTCTTCTGTAAAATCTCCTTCACAACTTCCAACATTCCTCTGTAAAACGTCCGTCACTGTCGACATTTTCGAGCTTTCTTCTGTAAAACGTCCTCCACAGTCAGCATATTTCTGTCTTCTGTAAAAAAAACTTCCACTGTCCACAGCTTCCAACATGCATGTGCATTAAGTCAAAATGTGTCACATGTAGTTCAGATACTTCTTTCATCATTATCAAATATTGTGTCCATTCTCGTGGCACAAGCCAAAAATTCCATTCACTTTCTAAACAAGCTTCCACGGAATAAAAATACACAATAATTCACCAAGAAAACTTACACAGAATAAAGTCCACAGTTGTGAAAATGTGAAAAATAAAGTGTACATGAAAACTAATAAAGATCAATAAATAAAGATACACTGGAAAGGAAATAAATTCATAGGGATATATTTCACTGCATAGGAAAGCTCAGCTGGGAAGGGAAGACTAAGCAGAGGAAATTTCATATTTAGAGACCTACGGACATTCCTTTTATCCCTCCTCAGGCCCCTCTTTCTCTCTTGCTCTCTCTCGCTCTTAAAATTTTTCATTGATACTTTTTTTTGCTTTTATATTCCATTCTGTTCGTCGCCAGGAAACCATGAAAAAACGAACGCCCCTGGCTTTATCATGATAGGAAAAAGAAAAGGTGTGATAAGTTTCTTGAGAGAGGACGGATTTCTTAAAACTAAAGAGATCAAGACTGGGAGGCCATTATTATTCTATTCTCTCTCTCTCTCTCTCTCTCTCTCTCTCTCTCTCTCTCTCTCTCTCTCTCTCTCTCTCTCTCTCTTCGAAACTAAAAGTAAAGAAGATCAAGAAACTGTCATGTTTTTATTTAGAAAAGGCATTATTATTCTCTCTCTCTCTCTCTCTCTCTCTCTCTCTCTCTCTCGCTCTCTCGAAACTAAAAGTAAAGAAGATCAAGAACTGTCATGTTTTTATTTAGAAAAGGCGTTATTATTCTCTCTCTCTCTCTCTCTCTCTCTCTCTCTCTCTCTCTCTCTCTTAAAAAAAAAGGTGTTTGATATTTCTCTAGAGAGAGAGAGAGAAATAGGCCATATTTTGTGTGCCATGTACATATCACTATCCCACCTCTACCCATTCTCCCCCACTATCCCCATCCTACCATCCCCAGCAGTGCCTTTGAAACTAACCCCTCACCCTCCTTCTCTTGTGTGACTTTTCCTCCTGCTATGTGTCACTTCAAAGCCCTGTAGCTTTGGGAGTAGCACCTCCTTTGAAGCTCTGACAACTCGGTGTGAGAGAGAGAGAGAGAGAGAGAGAGAGAGAGAGAGAGAGAGAGAGAGAGACTCTATTGTACTGCTCATTTTAACTTAGATTTTGGTTGTATTTGATTCACATACTTTAACATATGAATTCTTTTTATATCCTTAGTGTCCTTTTTCTGATGACGTGTTTGTAAGCGGAGAAAGCTGAATTTGGTTATGAGGGAAAATGGAAGCCAAAAAAGGGCAGCAATTAATTCTGATATATGATTCTAGGAACATTTGATTCATGTACTTGTAAGTAAACATAGTAGATGATGGTAGGAGGATGGAAAAGATGAGTAACATAACAAGTACGGAAGATAGCAGGGCCCATATAAAAATTTCAAAACAGAAAACAAGTGTAAACTAAAGGTGGGATGTGTGATGGGATAGTTTAGCCAACACTACATTATGAAAGTGCATTGTGGATGCTGAATGCAGATGAATTAAATAAAAGCTATTGATATTAATTATTTGCAGAGTGTGTGGAGTAGGCAAATCGTGTGATGATACAGGGAAAATAAATTGAAAAGATCGCCATTAGTGAATAGATGGATCAGAATGATTTGAAGTGGTCTGATCACGTGGAAGGAAACGGAAATAAAAGGTTATTGGATTGTTTGACAACCAAAAAAAAAAAAAGATCAAGTGCTGGCTAGATGATGTGGAAGAGATGCTAGAATGGAAGAGGCATGTTGTCTAGGAATACGAGAGTTTGTGTGGGTGTGTGTAGGGTACTTCGATATGCAGGAGACAAACCTAATTGTATCCTCATGTGCGTTTTCTCTTTCTTCTTATCAAACTCACTTGTCTTGATTAGCCTTACAGCTACATTCTCAATCCCTTCTTCTTCAACTTAAATCTCCGCGTACCTGCTTCAATCAAATAATGATCAGATATACTTCAATTAACCTTATCCATACAATCCCCAGACTCTCAGACTTGTACTTTTTCACCATCCAGAGTTTCCTCGATGCACCATGAACTACTCCTACCTTAGCTCTGCACCTTTTAGACACAAACACTACCTATCCTTCCCACTCCTGCCCACACAATGCCCTTTCATCTTTGTCTCACTCTGTGTCAATACATCCAGTTTTCTCTCCATAAACAAATTACACATTTCAAAAACCCAGGTGCAGTGTCCCGTCTTTTTTCACGTTTTTCTGCAAATAGTACAGGTATTGGACTGAAAACCCAATGACCCCGGCCATTCGATAAATAACACAATGTTTCGTGTCGAAAATGCTATTATTTTTCCCCGCAGTCCACAGGAGCGAAGGCGTGGGTGCCACTGGCCACATGTGAAAGGACTCATTTGTCATTTGTGGAGCATTTCCTCCCACCATGAGACCCCTAAGCCTTCACTAGTTGCTCCTTTGCTTTTGCGTTTATTTTAACGTATCTCCAATCTATTAGAATTCATACATGCATACATACATACTACATACATATATATGTATACATATATATACATATATATATATATATATATATATATATATATGTGTATATATATATGTGTGTGTGTGTGTCTGTATACTTATGTGTATTTGTATATATATATATATATATGTATGTATGTATGTATGCCTGTATATATGTGTGTGTGTAATCGTATTATTCTCACGATTCTTCTGTTCTTTTATTAAAGTTAAATACACTTCTTTTGTGTTTTGGCGTGTATACTAACGTGCTTTTTCAGTTTCATTTTGCTTCTCTGATTTTATATACATATCTGTGTGTTTGCTTGTCTGTGCGTAAATTATTTTGCATCTCTTGTTAAATTATCTCCAAAGTGTCTTTCTGTATCTATTCTTGCCTGAATGTTTATTCTTTACTTTTATCAAATGATCGTGGGTCAGTGCAATCATGAGTTTTTTTTGTCAAAAAGCGGGGAGAGGTCAAACTGGACAAAATGAGAATACTCATTGTTGGTATTGAATGTTGTAATGATAAAGATGATGGCAGCAATGTTATTTTAAGTCATTGTTTATTTCAAGTGCCTGTTTACTTGTTTCTATCTTTATTCACGTTATATATTTTGGAAATTTTCTTTGAATGCTTCACATTTAGAATAGGATCTGTTGTAGGACTCATAAGTTCATGGCAGATGCAGTACTTTTTACTGAGAGCCCTAAGATTAAATATTGATTTTATTTGTGGCTTTTAGTTATATATTCATTTATTAATTTTTCTAAGTAAGGTCAATCAAACCTAAGTCCAAGGAGTGGCATGATTCAGAAATTCTGGCATAGCCCCATGTTTGCTGTTAATGGTAGTAATAGCAGCATGAATAGAGAAATAAAATATCGGGAGGAATTTTTGCGAGAACCTCAGACGACAAGCAGAGAAAAACTGGAGACGGGATGCTGCCGACCAAGCACAATAGAGGCGACCCAGCGCTGCGTGATTGGGTAATAATAGCGTATATTCAGATGGGAAAACGACCCTTACTGCACTTGCCCTCGTTCGGGATTTCCAGTCGCCAGCTCTTTTACACAAGGTCGAAATTGCATTGCATTTCAACCGTGAACCCGACCATATGGTGGACCCTCGAAATGAAGTTCAACGTGTTGTCTGGGCGCGTTCGCTATTCATAGATCGTTTGAAATATCAAAGAAAAATAAAAGTGTGACTCGGGCAGACGTCAGACGTATTTTGTCCCTTAAATGAAGGTTGCATATGGACAGACCCACTACGCTGTATGTTGAAATAGGTCAAGGTAAGGTTTGCCTGTTTCATTTAACATTTTACTTTGGGGAAATTCTTTATGTATCCAAAGTAATTAGTTATGTTTTGTACATCAGGAAAGATTAATTTATGACGGTTGTAGTGGAGGGGCGACAACATGATGATTCGGGAACACGGAGAAAGGCAAAGAATTTCCAATGACTGTAAGTGTTAGGGGCAACAAAAAATCTGATTGAATTCTGCAAGTACCTGAATTGTCTTTTTCATTTTTCTTTGCTACTCCATATTTTGCCATACTAGCATATTTATCCCTGTTGTCACTTATGCTTAATTAATGGCCTGTGTGATTTGTTTTGTATAAATGAGTTCCCTATTTAAATATATATTATTAAGAATGGTATTTTAATTATGAATATAGATTTAACTTAATAGGTATTAAAATATATGTTGGCTTGAACTGTAAACCAGTTTAAACACGCCAAAGGAATAATAATAATAATAATAATAATAATAATAATAATGCAGTCAATATAAAATCAATTATCTTTAAAAAAAAAAAGTCGTAGGGATTAGGAATCGTGCCTCGAGACCTCAAATGGTAAAAGGTCCTTATTAAGAACAGGAATAATTCCCCTTCTTATTTGCCGGAGTCAGGAAACGAATGATTCAGCTTTTCTGGCGAGGAGATTCTGCCATCCTGCTGAAGGCGACCGAACTGAATATTAAAGGGCGTCTGTAGCTGAGAACCTAATGCTATGAGATCTGGGTTCTAGAGCCTCTCGGGGCGAGTAAAATGGATTTTGGGGTTCATTTTGTTTCTGGAACCCCCTCAACATAAATAAACGGATTTTGAGGTTCACGTCGGTTTTAGAGCCCCTCACGTTGTTTCTGGAACCTCTCAACACAAGTACGGGTTTTGATGTAAACATCGGTTCTACAGTCTCTCAGCATAAGTGAAGGGGGGTTTGAGGTTCACGTCGGTTCTAGAGCCTCTCAACGAATGTGAAGGGCTTTGAGGTTCAGATCAGTTCTAGAACCTCTCAACACAAATAAAGGGGTTGGTTTCACATTGTTTCTAGATTCTCTCAACAAAAGTAGAGGGGTTTTGGGGTTCACATCAGTTTTAGAGACTCTCAACGCAAGTCAAGGGATTTTGAGGTTCACGTCGGTTCTGGAACCTCTCGCGTCTCTTATGAAGCCTCGCAACACTAACGAAGGGCTTTTGGGGTCTGCATGTGTTTCGGGAGCCTTTAAACAAGAGTAAAGGGGTTTGAGGTTTGCATCGGTTCTAGGGCCTTTCGCGTCGGTTCTGGGGTGTCTCAACACAAGTAAAGAGGTTTTGGTGATCGTGTCAGTTTCAGCATGAAACCATGGCTCTGTGAATTACATCAGTTCTATAAAATCACAACAGCAGATGAGGGAGCGGTTTTTAGAACATATCAAGTATGAGACAGAATTCTAGAATCATATAAAGTGAGATCTGGGATTTTGAGGGTCAAAATCTACTCTATATCCCCTGCTACATAATTTCAGATGAAGATTTCTCGTATCGAAGTCAGCTATTGACCACACCAACCACCTACCAACGACCAGCACTTGTCACGTGATGTCTGTGGTTCCAAGTCAGTGCCAGATTTAGATGGATTAATTTAATGAAAAAACAGATAAAAGGGTTCGCATTGACTATAGAACCATTTATCACGAGATCCAGGGTTCCAAAGTTCACGCCCGGTCTTGAACCTCGTAATGCTAAGTCTAGGATCTGAACGCTTATGCAACCCCCTCTGAGAGAAAGAGTCGCCGGTCTCCCGCCGACGTCGGAAGCAGATGATAAACTCTGCGGGAAAAGGAACTTAATTGATTGGAAAATTACCATTGAAGTGACGTAGATTGGGGGACAAAGTCTAAGAACGAGGGAGGAGGGAACATGATGGCGGACATCGCCGGGAAAATTGAAATCTGTCCAATTTCTTATTGAATTGAATCAAGAAGGAATGAATTATTCATGTGGGGGAAAAGTAGGCCTCTGCTGCTCTTCTTCTTGGAGGACGGAAGGTGAATTATGGTAGGCGAAATGAGGGGAGAAGGAGGAGACTACTTTACATTTTCCATTTTGTTATTTTGAATAGGGTGGGTGTTGCAAACGCACCTGAAGCGTTCTTTTGAACAGGATTGTTTGACGGGGAATTTCCGGATTTTGTGGGTTTGTTAGAGGGCTAGGTAAAGGATTCTTTTTTTAGCTGGTTTTTCACTAAGGTGAGTTAAGGGGAATCTAAATTTCCGAAAGACCGTTTACGGATACACGTCAGTATTTTTAGCCTTTCTTATATTATGATTTATAGACTATGGATCTTAGCGGCTGTAGAAAATCATAATGTTGAAGTAGAGTGGAACAGAATAGGAGTATGCGTTACACTATTTTTGAGGCCGGCATTTGATTTTTCCTGTCAAGCACTTCCGTAAACAAAACAAAAACAAAAAAGTCGAAGATTATAAATTTAAAGACAAGTCTTAGAGATGCTCTTTTTTTTTTCAAGAAAAAGTAGACAAATTTTCGGAACTGTTTGAAATGTGCTCCAGAAAATCTCTTTGATTTACAAATGAAATAGATTATTATTACTCCTCAAGATATTTGTTTTTAGTTTTGCTTACAGGCAGACTTCATCATTTCATTCATTATTTTGCATCGTGTGTGTGCGCGCTCGCGCAAGTGTTGGGGTGAGGTGACTTGCATCGATGGGCTCTGGACAGCATCTTCCTTCAAGTTACTTTCAAGCTGGATGTGTTAAGATGGTCAACAGGAACTTTTTGATTTCCTTCATTTGCAAGGACTCATAACTAGTGCTTAATGGCCTCCGACGCTTAGTTTAGAAGGATAGTTAGCTTACGCTAGATTAAACAATTTCAGATAGAAGCGTAGCAGAATTAAAATGAAATAAAAGAGAAGCTTTTGAAACTGATAAGAATTATGAGCTCAAGGTGGTTTCCTTTTTTTTTTTTTTTTAAAGCTATATATCTTCGAACTTGTCTGAAAAAGCACGTGTGAGGAGGTTGGTTTTTAACGAGAATTTTGCAGGGAGATAGATCACGGATGCTCCTCAAGGTTTTTTTTTTGTTTTTTTTTTTTTTGTTTTGTTGTTTTCAGGAACATTTGTTCTTCAAGCCGCTTCCTAAAACCATTTATCATGAAACTGTAATCATCATCTCTATATGTTTGGAAATAAATTAGGAGTGATGTTGCTTGAGAATTACAGAGAACTAAGCCGTATTTTGGGATGATTATAAGAGAAATTGTTTTTATATTATTTCAAATGTTTTTTTTTTTTCCTCTTTTCTCAAAATTATCCCAACTGAAACAAGGTCATTCTTTATTTCATAGTCAGGCATTGTAGCCATTGCTCTAATTTGATTAAATATTTGTCATATAAGATGAGATGTCAGTTCTAGATGCATTAGATAATACAAATTCTGCACATTGCTCTACGAACTTAATTTTGGAATGGAAATTCAACTCACCTTATGAAAACATAATTTTGGAATAGAAATTAAATCCACCCCGCGAAAACATAATTTTGGAAGAGGACCTCTAGCCCACAGTTCCAACTTAATTTTCACCTTGCCGTAATTTTACAGTTTTTGAAGAATGCATTTTTTTCGTTTCTGCCTAAATTCGTTTGACGTACACTCAGGTGGTTCATTTTGAAACCTTTATCGTCTCTGCCTGATTTTGGAGATAATTATCAGCCCAAAATTACGAAGAAACCGATCAGTAGTCTATATTATCATTTTACTTTTAAAAAAAATTAACACGTCACCTGTGCGTAATTTGATAAACGGAACTTGAACCTACATTTCGAAAACGTCTTTTTCATCTCTGTTTAAATCTGAGGAACAGTTTCAACCAACTTTTCGAAAACAGTTTTTGTGAGACAAAAATTTAAGGCACCTCTTGAGAACGTTTCTCACATCAGATGGATTTTAAGATTAAAAAAACTTCATCTGTCCCAATAAACCTCCTTTCCAAAGAGAACGAACTTCATCCCACTTTCTTTCGAAACATTTTCATTTCTACCGATTAATTTTGGGAGAAGATCTTCCGAGGAAATATGCATGAGATGTCAAGCCTCTTGCTGCGTAACTTGCAGGACACTGCAATGCATAACTGAATTCCGAAATTAATGTTTCGCATTTGCATGTTGAAAGGAACTGAGTGGTATCCAGTGCTTGCAGGAATATGTTCTTGATGGGATCGTGAATTTGTTTGTTCATGTTATAAATTGAACTTGAGAGACCGTTTATTTTAATTTGGTAAGTGTGTATGAGGGCTTTTGACGGATTGCGTCGTCCCTTTTTCGGCAGAGTGTCGAATACGCATTTTTTCCATTATTTTTTTTTAGTTATCAGCATCGACGGTGATTTTATCATTGACTTCTTTCAGTAAAGTATCAAGCCAGTCTCTCCCACCTTCAAGGATATATGGTGAGACAGACACACTTGATACTTTGCCAAAACATAAAGGCTATGGTAAAATCACTGCCGATGCAGATAACTGAAAAAAATAGAAAAAGTGCGTATTTGCACTTAACCAATACAGGGACGATGTATGGCATATACTTGAATTATTGATACAGATGCGCAGGAAGAGAAACACATGCATATATTTACGCAAGCATATGGGCATGTGAATGTCAGGTATGTATGTTTGTATAAGGTAGTAGAGAGAGAGAGAGAGAGAGAGACGGTATAAACCTTGCATAATTATTTGTTTATCTTTATGCTAGCCGACATATTAAGGTTTAATTGAAGATTTCAGCAATCTTACATTAAGCTGACTAACGACTCAATAGAATTAAAGGCAGAAGGAAAGCCAATAGATTTTTAACTGTTCAGTTATTCGAAACTAGCGTAACAGCAACTATGACCATAGCTGAGGCAAGACGAAAAGAAGAGATATTGCTTTCAGTTTGAGGAGGATTAGCAAATGTTTTGTGGCCATTTATTATTTGGATTATTTAGCTGATTCAAGGAGTTTATACGTGAGCCACAGAAAGTATTTGGGTGCATAAGATGATATTGGGAGGGATAGTAAAGCTAGAAAGGAAGTATACATGAAGAATGAAAAAACTGTTTTAGAACACGGGCCTTTGCTGAATACGAAATATGTTGTGGATCTGGACACAGCCCAACCAGGGGAATTAATCGTTGTAGTTGTTAATTAGATATAAAAATTTAGCCATATTGAATTGCAGTGTCTCAAGGACTGACATATAAAAATATGAAAACGGAAAATTCAGCTTATAAAAGAAACTTTGATCCAGAAAAAAAGTTATTTCGTGCACCATAAAAATTTTAGGGGATCAATGTTGTCGTTTATTAGCAAATTTCTCCCTTTTTTTATATTTTCGTGTCAATCCTTGAGACATTGCAATTCAGTATGGGAACAGATTCCTGGAAGAAATAAATTTGAACTCTTTAAAAAGGAAGACATGTATGAAAAGATTAAGTTGAAGTCTACCTTTTTGTTTCTAATTATTAATTAGAGAGAGAGAGAGAGAGAGAGAGAGAGAGAGAGAGAGAGCCGTCACGGTTCGAGAATGTACTGTACAACCTTCTGTTGTGTTCCCAAGCGTTCAACAAACAGCTTTGTTATTGTGTATTGAAAGGACTGTTTCGAATAAATATATCGGTTTGGGACGATGCTTAAGTTACTTTGCACATATGCACGAATTTCCCAACTGTTGCATCCAGGCCTGTCTTCCTGTAGATGAATGGAAGGCCTGTTTGCAGAAAAATCATAAATCAAAAGAAGGTCCAAGATTCTGAAGCCGTTCGAGCTTCAAGACGGCTTCTTGAAAATAAAAATAGTTTATTTTTATTTGCTTATTTTTCCTATTTTTTTATTTTTGCGAAATTTTTCAGATTTCACCGACATTGTCATCTTTTTTTGCCATTATTCGTACATAATTATTTCTCTTTCAACGGTTTTGTCATCCGGGATACTGTCTTCATCATATTTCCTCTTGCGTATTTTTTCTTTCCTCTATTTTCAACAGTTTTTTTTTACCTTTTCCAGTATTTATCGCCTTATTTTTTCATCAATGTTCATATTATTTCGTAAATTTTCTTATAATTTTGTCTATTTCCATTAAGTCTCCATCACCCTCATCATCACAATTTCTCATTCCTGAAATGATTACTTCCCCTCTTTCCCGTCCAGAAGATTATTATCCATCTTACATTCCCCTTTTATCTCTTGATTGCCTTCTCTTTATTCGAACCTTTTTCCCTTCCTCCTATATTCTGATTTCTTCTCTTTGAATCTTCGATTCTGCTTCGTTATATATATATATATATATATATATATATATATATATATATATATATATATATATATATATATATATATATGTGTGTGTGTGTGTGTGTATATATATATATATATATATATATATATATATATAAAAGAGAGAGAGAGAGAGAGACAGACAGACAGACAGAGACAGATAGACAGAGAGAGAGAGAGAGATAGGGAGAGAGAGAGAGAGAGAGAGAGAGAGAGAGAGAGAGAGAATGATGATATGGTGTCCAGTTACCCCGTTCCCCTTTTTCTAAATATTTCCTTTAAGCTTTTTCTTCACTCTGACTGTCTGTTTTGCTTACTGTTCATACCATACGGTGTTTTTACAGTCGCACACAACAAAACTAAAAGGCCATTAGTTTGTTTGGAAGTTTTCCTTCCATAAGCTAGATTTTCCATTCCTGTAAAAAAAAAAAAAAACTTTTTCATCTTCCTGAAATTTTCTCCTGAGAAAGATCAAAAAGGGATCGGAGACCTCTCTGGAGGAGCTACCTTCTTTATCTGATCCTATATGGAAGAACTGACAAAGACAGCCAGGCAGAATACGAGTAGCAAGGCGCATAGACAGGCATGCTACTGGTAGAGAGACAGACAGGCAGACTACGGGCAGAGAGACAGACAGGCAGATTATGGGTAGAGAGACAGACAGACAGACAGACAGGCTGACTACGGGCAGAGAGACAGACAGACAGACAGGCAGACTACGGGTAGAGAGACAGGCAGGCAGAGTACGGGTTGACAGACAGACAGACTGCAGGTAGAGAGACAGACAGACAGACAGGCTGACTACGGGCAGAGAGACAGACAGGCTGACAGGCAGAGTACGGGTAGAGAGACAGACAGGCAGACTACGGGTTGAGAGACAGACAGGTAGAGAGAGAGACTATGGGTAGAGAGACAGCAGGCAGACTATGGGTAGAGACAGACAGACAGACAGGCAGACTACGGGCAGAGAGACAGACAGGCAGAATATGAGTAGCGAGGCGGACAGACAGGCTACAAGAAAGGTAGAGACGAAAGAGGAAAGTAACAGACAGCCAAACTAAATATAATGTATTGTAGAAAGACAGGCGGAAATATATACAAAAATACTGAGTAAGAGACAGGCGACAGGACAGACGGACTCGGAAAAAGAGAAAGACAAAGAGATAGATCAAAGGAAGGATTTTGTTTTGTTGTCTTTTCTTTGTATTGATCATCCGCCCTTACTTAAGCATTTATTCATGGGTTTTCTCTGTCAAATTTTATTAAAATTGGTTGGTTGAGAGAGAGAGAGAGAGAGACTATAAAGTTATATTTATTAATATGTAGGTAAATAATGTAATGAAAAATAGAATGAACATATTAACGTCTGTAGAAACTAAGAAATATTAGACCATGTAAAATAAGTGGTCACTGAAGATAGAGAGAGAGAGAGAGAGTAAAGTTATATTTTTAAATATATAGAAAGATGATGTAGTGAGAAATAGAATGATTGCATTAACGTCTGTAATAACCAAGATATTTTAGACCATGTGAAATAATTAGTCACGAAAGAGAGAGAGAGAGAGAGAGAGAGAGAAGGCGACTCACCAAAAACACTGATGGCTATTTTGGTCACTTTTCTTTTATTTACAAAATCTGGGTCATTGGGTCCTCTCTGAAGCTGCATTTTCCTTCTTGACATTTTTTTTTGTGGATATTGAA
>NC_089745.1:15239024-15318701 GCF_040412425.1 Macrobrachium rosenbergii
TCAAGAAATATATATATGTATATATATATATATATATATATATATATATATATATATATATATATATATATATATATATATATATATATATATATATATATATATATATATATATATATATATATATATATATATTATGTGTCTGTGTGTGAGTGCTTGGGGTTATTGCTGTTTTTCCTTTTGTCTCTCTCTGTCCATGTTTCGAAATTGAGTTTGTATATTCCGCGAGAAAAAGGAGAAATGATACGCTCGAGTTGCGGGAGTGTGATATTAAGGCGAGATGCCACGAGGATAATCTAAGATGGAATCAACGAAATGAAGATTAAAAGTAAAAATGAAAGATTGCGAAACCGTGTGACCTCACCTGACACCATTCCGGATAGCGACGAAACCAAATGGAGAAAAAGAAGAAGAAAATTAGATGAGGGGAAAAAAATCAAAGGAAAGGAAGGAAAGGAAAAAAGTAGAAAGATCCTGACGTTTTTTGGTCGACGACCGAAAAGTTAATGAAGTTGGAAGTTCATTGGGAAATGGGGTTTTCTTTCTTCCTCCTCTCTCTCTCTCTCTCTCTCTCTCTCTCTCTCTCTCTCTCTCTCTAATTCTTTATATCCTTATTTTCTTCATCTCGACTTTATGCCTTTCCCTTCATCCATCAGTCCTTCTTATCTCCTTCCTAGTTATCCTCTTCCTATCTCCTTTCCTCTTTTCTCCATATATTGCTTCTATTATGTCTTCTCTTTCTCTTCTTTTCTCTTCTGTACTCCTCTCCTTCTTATTATGCTAGATCCCCCTTTTCCTCTCTATATCTTCCTCTCTCGGTTCCTTCCTGCATTCTCTCTTTCCTCCTCCCTTCCAGCTCTAGCTTCTCCCCTCTCTCTCTCTACTCCCTTTATTCCTCCTCCTCCTTCTTCTCCACCTGTATCCTTCCTCTTTCATCGGATTTTCCCTTAACCCTTCGCTGCCTTCCTCCTTCTTTCACATCCCTCTCTCCTCTCTCTCTCTCTCTCTCTCTCTCTCTCTCTCTCTCTCTCTCTCTCTCTCACCGTTCTGTTAACTCTCCCGTCATCTCCATTCCAACACCTGTTCCTCTCCCTCATCCATCTCTCTTTCTTTATTTCTTTATTCTTTTTTTCCTGGTTTTTCTCCTCTTTCATGTTTTCATATTTGTGTTTTTATCTTGTTTCGTTTTGCGTGAATTTATTCTTTTCTTGTTCTATTGCCTATGTAAGTTTTTTTTTGCATATTTATTGTCTGTACTTTTTGCCTTACTGTTTATTTGTACATTTATGTACTTATTTATTTATCTAACAAAGGGGGTCATATATTCTATTGTAATTTTTGAAACGATCAATATTTTTGAGTTTTCTGAAAAGAAAACTATTGTGCCGGCTTTGTTTGTCCGTCCGCACTTTTTTCTGCCCGCACTTTTTCTGTCCCCCCGTAGATCTTAAGGGCTGCTGAGGCTAGAGGGCTACAAACTAGCATGTTGATCATCCACCCTCCAGTCATCAAACATACCAAGTTGCAGCCCTCTAGCCTCAGTAGTTTTTTTTTTTTATTTAAGGTTAAAATTAGCCATAATCGTGCTTCTAGCAACGCAACAACACAGGACACCACAGCAGACTGAGAGTTTTATGGGGCGCGGACCATACAGTATTACGCCGAGACCAATGAAGGATAGATCTATTTTCGGTGGCCTTGATTATACGCCGTACAGAAAACTCGATTGCGCCGAAGAAACTTCGGCGCATTGTGTACTTGTTCTACTGTACATGTATCAGCATCGATAACCCTTCTGACTGCAACGCCATTTTACTTATTTATTACATAGTTATCTGCCTGAATTCAGGCAGAAATTGCCCAGTATACAAGACGCCGAAGAGAACTCATCGTACGTCTTCAATCCGGTAAGGTAAATGTTTAGCGAAAACGCAAATAATAACAGCATCGTTATTAATGGTAATACTAACGCTGATTATAAAATGTCGGAGTTTGAGTAAGACGTAATTTGCATCCTTACAATCCACGATTGAATAAGAGACTTTACCACTACAAAATTTAAAACAAGTGAAAAGTGCGCCGAAGTTTGCTCAGCGCAATGAAGTTTTATGTACAGCGTATAGTCAAGGCCACCGAAAATAGATCTATCTTTCGGTGGTCTCGGTATAATGCTGTATGAGCCGCGGCCTATGAGTAATTAACCACGGCCCGGTGGTGGTCCGTCTTATACCGTTGCTAGGTGCACGACTATGGCTAACTTAAATCTTGAATACAATAAAAAAAAAAAACTACTGAGGCTAGAGGGCTGCAATTGGGTATGTTTGATGATTGGAGGGTAGATGATCAACAGACCAATTTGCAGCCCTCTAGCCTCAGTAGTTTTTAAGATCTGAGGGCGGACAGAAAAAGTGCAGACAGAAAAAAGTGCTGACGGACAGACAAAGCCAGCACAATAGTTTTCTTTTACAGAAAACTAATAACAGTCGCATTTGTCGGTATATTAATAAGACAAAAACACTCGTCACTTTGGCTCTCGGGCCTCATAGTAGCCCACTGCCTTCGTTACGGAAATCAAGTGACCGACCTTGTTGTAGCATGACGTTAAGCTGATATAAACCGATCTGTTGACTGATATGTCGTTGAAAGTTTATATATATATATATATATATATATATATATATATATATATTGATATAGTTTATATATATATATATATATATATATATCTATATATATATATATATATATATATATATATATATATATATATATATCTATATAATATATATATATATATATTATTTATATATATATATATATATATATATATATATTTTTTTATATATATAAACAGATCGGTTAACAGTGCAGGTCGTTGAAAAAAAATTTTTTTAATATAAACAGATCAGTTAACTGTGTAGGTCGTTGAAAGTTGCCTTTTTTTTTTATTTAAACAGATCAGTCGACTATGTAGGTCGTTGAAAGTTGTCTTTTTTTAATATAAACAGATCGGTTAACTGTGTAAGCCATTGAAAATTTTTTTTTTTAATATAAACCGATCAGTTAACTGTGTAGGTCGTTGAAATTTATTATTATTTTTTTTAATATATACCGATCAGTTAACTGTGTAGGTCGTTGAAATTTATTATTATTTTTTTTAATATAAACCGATCAGTTACTGTAGAGGTCGTTGATTTTTTTTTTTTTTTTTTTTTATAAGGAAGTTGAACCCGGTGGCTATATGAAATTCCTATGCCGGTTTAAAGAGAGCGAAACTGGTCCTGCATTTCCGCCTGTCCCACTAACCCGTTTAGCAAATTACCACCATCCTTTCTTCCACTCCACATGACATGCAGCGCACGCGCGAGCTCGCGAACAAGCAAGGCAAAGCAAATAAATAGAAGAGAAAAAGAAACCTCTTTTTTTTTTTTTCTTTTGAGAGTCGCTATTTTTGAGAGGCGCAGCTGCTGCTGTCCCTTCTATCGCTTGCAGAGGAGGAAGGAGGAGAGAGAGAGAGAGAGAGAGAGAGAGAGAGAGAGAGAGAGAGAGCGAGCAGAAAAAAGGGAGAAAAAGAACGGAGGAAAAAAGACGAGGGAAATTTCCATTTTCGTCGTGTCTTCCGCTTCGTTTCGTAGGCGAACGAAGCCACTAACGTAAAACAGCTTTCCCCCTTTCTTGGGAGGAACGGATTTTTTTTTTTCAAAAAGGCTTTATATATATATATATATATATATATATATATATATATATATATATATATATATATATATATATATATATATATATATATACATATATATATATATATGTGTGTGTGTGTGTGTGTGTGTGTATATTTATATATATTTATAATATATATATATATATATAGTAATATATACATATATATACTGTGTGTGTGTATGTGTGTTGTGTTTTTATTTTATGATTTTTAAATGTCACTATTGCAATTTTTTTCTATTTCAAGATTTTTTAACAATTTTCCTGAAGTCTTTTCCTTTTTTCTTTGTTTTTATTTATTACAATCACTGATTTCACTTATTTTCGCGCACTCAGCACTTATTTATTTTCATTTGCTATGGTCGCTTGATTTATTTATTGATTTGCATTTTTATTTACCTTTTTCTTATTATTTTGTATTTATTTATTAATATATTAACTTGCTTCGAAATGATTTTGACAGCCAAAATGACCTGTAATACTATTCTTATAGAAATTAAATTTCTTTTTTGCTATATCTGGTGTCATAGTTATCATTATTGTTTATTATTATTATTATTATAACTTGGGTTCAATGTGAGTTTGTTATTTTTGTTGGTTAGTCCTTTCTTATTCCTTCTTTGAACCTAACATTAACTTTGATAAGCTTTAGGTAGAGATAAGGAATTAGATACATAATTTGGCCTTAAGAGGAGGGTGAGAATTCCAGAACACAACCTTTTTAACTGCGACTCCACTCAACTCATTAGTGCCGAAAATGATGACGATATGGTATTAAAAAAAAAAAAAAACAGTCGTGCATCTATTCAAGCATCACTCTGAGCATGACTCATTAATGGTCCTGACCTCAAAACCAGGATCAGTACATTTACACTTTTTGTTAATGTTAAAATGGTCGTTATTTCAGGCAGGTTAAAAGTTTTTCTCTTTGGGAACATTTTATATGAAAAGCCACGCATAAAATTATGGCTTTGATTTACTTCATTTGTATGTGAGTTCCGGTATTTGCTTCAGTTTATCCTTTTATGGCCTTAAGTAAAATTCTTTATCACAAAATCTTCCTTTCTTGGTGAGGATTTAAACTTAATGAGAATCAACAGTGTGCAAGGTTTAAGAATCGGCAACCATCCTGAAAACCATCTTGAATTTTGCTCTAGAAATGCTTAGGAAAAAAAACTGACAACGTTTTTGGTGCTTGCATACACATTAGGCTTGTGAAGATATATCGTCAAGATTTCGTTCCTCGTTGAGCAGGTGGGTTCCGTTCTCAGCTTGCACTCTGCTGGCCGCGAGTTCGAATCTCCGACCGACCAATGAAGAATAAGAGGAATTTATTTCTCTTGATAGAAATTCATTTCTCGCTATAATGTCGTTCGGATTCCACAATAAACTGTAGGTCCCATTGCTAGGTAACCAATTGGTTCTTAGCCACGTAAAATAAATGTAATCCTTCGGGCCAGCCCTAGGAGGTCTGTTAATCAGCTCAGTGGTCTGGTTAAACTAAGATATACTTAACTTTATATCGTCAGAACTAACACAAATTTCTCAGCGAACAACAAAATGTTATGCAATACGGTCCAACAAATTTCCGTTGAATGGATTGTTTTTAGATTTTTGTCGAATATACATCTAGTTTAGTTATAGTGCACCTTTGTCAGGGTCCTTTGTCTGCACAGTTTATTTTCAGTTTCAAGTGAATGTTAAAGTTAAAAATAGAAGTTTGGCAAACCTGTGAAAGCTGAGTGAAGTTTTCCATAGTCTTCTTTTTCTTCTTTTCCTTCTTTTTCTTCTTCCTAGCCTTAGCCCTAGTAGGGTCGCAGCTTTTAATGAACCTTCTACAGGATTTATTTTTAAACAGTTTCTAGGATAATTGCTTTTGGTAGGCGTTTTATGGACGGATGCCTTTCAAAACTCCAGCGCTCCCAGTTTATTCGGGCTTTGGTCCCGCACCGGTTTCTGCTAGCTCTCAACGCCTCCCCCCCCCTCCCCTCCCTTAGGCGGTTGGTATCCATAAATAAATAGATTTATCGAAATTGCTCCATATATTTAAAATGTCATGTGAAGACGATGATAAGAATTATTTCATCGCCAGACCCTCAGTTTGACTCCATAGATATAATTTGGTAATCCATAGGATGATTTGATTTAGTGATGGCGTGACGTTGCATCCCTTGTGGTGAAAGAGTTATGCAGGATTTAGGGTTTCAAGGTTTCAAGTTCATATATACTGTATATATATATATGTATATATATATATATATATATATATATATATATATATATATATATATATATATATATATATATATATTTACAGTATATATGTATGTGTGTGTACATACAGACACATACATAGTACAGAGGGTGTTTCTGATGGTAATTTTGGAAGAGGTTGCAATCCTTAAAAGCCTTGCTTTATACCCGAGCTCCAGTCCACGAGCAGCGACTGACTGTCAGGTACCCAACTGACTGCCTTGTCAATAACGGCACCGCGTGGGTTTAAATGGAACATGCCAAAATTGTTTCATCCTTCATATATATATAGATATATTTATATATGTGTGTGCATATATAATATGTGTATGTACATATATTATATATATAACCATATATATATATATATATATATATATATATATATATATATGTATGTATGTATGTGTGTGTGTTTGTTTGTTTGTATGTGTCATGTATGTATGTATGTATGTATAGCAAAACGTTTGTTTGTTTGTATGTGCCTGTGTATTTTTCCTACAAAGATTACAAAGATTCTCCTCTTCCCATTTTTATTACTTTTTTCTTCTTCTTCTTCTTCTTTCCGAGAATGGCCGTTAAAGGGGACGAAATGCGGGAGGAAACGCAAGATAAAAATCAGGAATTCTTTCAACCGGTGGTAATGAAGACCAGTTTCTTTAAATTCATGAGATTGGAGAGACTGAGAAAATAGGGATACATAAATTGCTGGCGAGAAATAAAAGAAAAGAAGTCTTTTATTGCTGCTGGCTCTCTCTCTCTCTCTCTCTCTCTCTCTCTCTCTCTCTCTCTCTCTCTCTCTCTCTCTCTCTCTCTCTCTCTCTCTTTAAGAGAAGTCCATACACATATATGAACAATACAAACATATACACTCTAACGTATATATAATATATATATTTATATATATATATATATATATATATATATATATATATATATATATAATTATATATATATATAATTTATAAATTATTTATATATAAAATAAAAATATAGGCCTATATATGTGTGTGTGCGTGTGCACGCGCGCTCGTGTGTATGCATGTGTTTTTAATTACTTATTTCAGTAAAAAGCCATCTCCAATAATAGGGGGTGGGCTTGTGTGAAAAACATGACATATTATTTATCGACGAGCTAAACCTCGATATCCTGTTATGAAATCAACCAGACCTTTGCAGTTAATGGATCTTATGTGATATTTGTGATGTTTTCAGTCTTTTAAATATATAAAGTTTTTCATGTTAGCATTTGCAGATTTTTTTTATTTTAAAGGATTTTGATGGTCGAATGAAGAATCTATCACTTGCATAATGTTATTCTATTCATTGATTAGATAAAGGCAAAAGCAGTGAACTTCTGGAAACGGCGAATCTCCACCAAAGCCTGCTAGTTTATGTCCCCTAAAATCACGTTCTTTTATCTCACAAAATTTAATCACTTACTGTTAGTCGCGAGACTCAACTTTATTAGAATTTTCGTAAAAATCCACTGATAACTTTCTGCGTAATCGTGTTAACAAAAAAAATTGATTTACCAAAAACATAACTTCCTTGGTACAGATAATAGTTCGGGACTTAATCACTCTGTTTGATTAACCTTTCACACCATTAACTTTCGTAATTTGGAATTTTCTGCCTTCCTCTGTGCTTCCTGGATAATTAACGGGCATGTTTTGACAAGCAAAGCCATCCTCAGTCTTAACTCTATTCAGAAAAGTATTCAGAATTGCATGTTCTTTTTGTATAAGTTGAGATTACACAAATATTAAGAGAGGTATGAAAAGAATATGATTTCTTCACTGGGCGGAAAAGAAGTTACTTTCTGTATACGGGAAGAGAGAGGAGAGAGAGAGAGAGAGAGAGAGAGAGAGAGAGAGAGAGAGAGAGAGAGAGAGATGCAGGAAATGCAGCTGTCTGCGAGGGAAACTTGGTGCCTCAGATAAGAGAATTATAACTTCCTCAGTCAGATCAAGGTGACGCAAACCAGACATATTTTGAATTTCCTTGCAGTCATTATTATAATTGTGTTTATGCACCAGCTGCATTGCTTTCATTAAAAAATTCTTTGATATGATCATTATAAATTTCTCGGGTATCCAAAAGACGGACAGGTTGCATTCCATGCATAATAAAATGCATTCATCATTGTGCTTGAGATATATGATTCTTTTTCTTTATATCCCCAGGAGAGGGAACTCATAAGGAACATTGAATAGATTAGATATAAAGTCAGTGCAGGTGATGCAGCATCGTTCATAATCAAATTTATATGTAGTTTTATTTAGCAGAATTTTAATTTTAATTTTTATAACATACTATAAAAGTGAAAAGATCACATTTAGTATTCGGCGTCGGTGACCCTGGTAGTTGTGACGCCAGATAACCCTCAATTAATCAATCAATCATAATGAAAGATGCTTACAACGGGGGTGAATGTCTCTGAAAACATATTAAATATTATTATTTTGAGAAATGCTACATTATTGAAGATGATTGGGACGTTCAAAAATAAAAAAAAAATAGAGGAGACAAATCAAAAGCTGAGACAGCGGTTATCTAAAAAATCATTATTATTGTCGTTAGATTTTGTGTCAGAAAGAAATTAAAAGGAAAATCTTAGATTTTAAAACATCCGCATATGATTGTTGATTGACTGATCAGCGGCTGTTTCTTTCCCGTTCAAATGACAAACTTTCGAACTCTCTTCCTGCTTCCGTTTTCCACAGTTCGTAAAACCTGCCTTTCCCCATTTTTCCTTCGAGCCTGGCCTAGTTAAGGGTGCTCGGTTACTGATTTCCTTGGCATCTGCTTTCAAATAAATTGCTCTTTTATTGGGCCTCTGTCGAAGGACTTTTCTTGATATTTTTCTGACCCATTTCCAACCTTTTGTTTAGGTTTTGTTTATTTAACCTTTCATTTGTTTCTTTTAACGATTCCTTGTCTAAACTGACCTCCAGTTATTGCCCTTTATAACATTCTTCTTATCGCTATCTCTCGCGATGTCTGTCTGTGGGAGCTGTCATTATCCTCTTTGCAGATCGTTGTGTAAACACTTCGTTCTTTGACCCACGAGAAGGAGAGGAGGAAGAAGAGGAGGGATAGGAGTGGGGCAGGGGATGAGTGAAAGGAGGAGAGGGAGGGAAAGTGGATCAGAGGAGGAAGAGGGGGTGACTGACAGGAGGAGGAAGAAGAGAGAGTAAGAGAGAGAGAGAGAGAGAGAGGTAGAGTTACGCGGGAGAGGGAGAGTAAGAAAAGTGGGTAGCACTGAGAGAAGAGGAAAGTAGGGAAGTAAGATGAGAGAGGCATAAGAGAAGGCTGCGTGATAGTAGGGAGGGGAAGGGGAAGGGAGAGGAAGAGTAACCAAAGGAGAAAGAGCAGGAGGGGGGAGAGGCAGAAGAAGGAGAAGAGAGCCCAGTGAGGATAGGAGTAGGAGGAGGAGGAGGAGGAGATGATCCTGTCCCAACATTTGCTTTGGTTCCTCCAAAAGGCTCAAGTGCCAGAGAGGCAATTACGACGGACACTGAAAAGGGGAAATGCCTAGTCCTTAATTTAAGTGCCCCCGCCCCCTTCCCCACATATCCCCTCCTCCCTCCCCCTCCCCCCCCCATGCCCACATCCCTTGAGATCTAGGCCGTGATGCCCTTCATTTACTCTGAAGTGTTATGATGGAAAGTTATTAATTATTATTGCCCACACACCAAAGTGTCCCTTAATTAGCCAGTCTAGATGCCACTGATAAGCTGAAAGAAATTAAGTAGGAAATATCTAATGAAAATAACTATTAGTACTGTATCTCTAAATTGGAAAATATTAAATATGAGGTTTTTCATTACCTGGCCTGCAAAACGTGCCAGAACCAAGGTGAGGTAGAATTTGGGGATAAAGAAAGCAGTTTTGGTTGTACTTGTTCTGATTTTTCCAGAGGAACAAGACCTTATCCGCAGATACATCAGCGTTCCTTTACATCTTACCAGAGGTTTTTGATTCCCTTCACTGCAAAGCTGTGGAATAAAATCCTTTTGGAAGTTTCATTTATGTTGATGCTCGCAATTTATTAAAGATTCTAATGCTTCTCTGAGGCTTCTATCATATGCCTTTTCCAGATCTATGAATACTGTGTGCAGTTCTCTCTGCTTTTCCCGGTGTTTTTCCATCTGTCGTAGGGCAAACACTGCATCTCTCTGTACGTCATGTCCTTATGAGATACACACACGTGCGATTGTACACACACAAACATATACAGTATATATATATATATATATATATATATATATATATATATATATATATATATATATATATATGTATGTATGTACATATGTATTATATATATATGTATATATATATATATATATATATATATATATATATATATATATATATATATATATATATATATATACATAAAATATTGGCATTTTGGTATGTTTTAGCTAGTTTCCTATGAATGCGACCCCATGTTGAACAACGATAATAATGTGATGCTTCTTATTTGTGCAGTTAAAATTCCATTTAAATAGGCAACGTGCGGCTAATACCTGCGCAGAGTTTTAATCAGGAGATGAAAAGCGACCTTGCCGTGCAATCTCGTTCATGCGAAAGTCAAAGGGATGGAAGACTTGTCATTACCCAACACAGACCAGAAGAAAAAAAAAGTGTCATTAACCTGCCTCTGGGTAATGAAATATGGTTAATATCATTCGTCTCCGACTCATCGTTGATGGAGCAGATCGTCATGTATTTTATCAGATTCTCTCTTGAGATATTATTATTATTATTATTATTATTATTATTATTATTATTATTATTATTATTATTGAACACAATAACATACTCATATAGAGCAGGAGGAGAAAGGTAGTAACTTTCTAAGAAAGCTTTTGTATGACAGGTTTTACACATACACACACACAAGTTTTATATATATATATATATATATATATATATATATATATATATATATATATATATATATATATATATATATATACATATAAATATATAGATTATATAATATATATATATAGTATTGTATATATATATATGTATATTATTTTTTTAATATATATGTGTATGTAATTATATATATATATACATACATATATACAGTATATATATATATATATATATATATATGTATATATAATAAAATGTGTATACTGGTAGATACATAGATGATATGTATTTACAAAAAAAATATTGTTCACATACACTCGTACATAATTAAAACTACTTTAGAAATTATATATCTTTTGCATTTTATATATAAAATCTTAAATGTAAACTTTACTATTTAGTTAAATTATAACTGAAATTATTGTTTACAATTATCTCGTCTCTTTTGGGTGCCCGTTCATATCGTTTCTCCAAGTAATGGAAAACAGCCAACTGATATTGCCAAAGTTTGAAAGGTGTTCTGGAAATGCGTGTTGTAGAATGATTGAAACTGAGAGAAAGAGAAATCTGTTGTCCGGTTGAATGAATTTTCTCCATATATTTAATTCTGTTCCTGTATTGATTTTGAATTATTAATTACCATGCGAGATCATAGGAAAGTGAAATACAGTAGTATAAAGGTTTTAACTAATGTTCTGGTTAAATTTGAATGTTTTAACAGTGAAACATCAAGAAATTTAAAGAATATTGTGGTTTGGATGGGAGATTTTTGGTGTATTGGTTATTTTATTTATGTTCTGACACTGTTGGACCGAAATTTCATCTTTGACTTACTTTTTTGGATACAACTTTAGGTTCAGGTCTGCAAAACGTGAAAAATGAAACCATATATTTTTGACGTCCATGAAACTGATGCTTTTAACCTTTTAAAGCCACAAGAATGTGTAGGTGTCAAGGACACAGTCATAAGGAATCTCCAGCGTTCAATATAAAAGAGCGAAAATGTGAACATTGAGAACGCGAAAAATTCTTGAAGTTTCTGAAAGTAGAGGTAAAAATGAAACAAAAAGCAGAAATACCATCCCGAGTTGTAAACGACAAAAGCATGGGAAAGGCCAAGGTTTGAACACAAAATCTCACTGATTATTTATTCAAGCAATGAGAGTGCTTTAAAGTGAAGCACAGAATGTTAAAGATAAAAACTTAAGCGTAGAAAGTTTTCGACGAGAATGAGGGAGGACATGAAAAACACACTAAATTCCAAGGTTATAGCAACGAAGGTGCTGGAGATTTCGAGGTTTCGACATTATGAGCTCAAAAATTGAAGTTCCTAACGCCAAAGGAATAAAAACTGGCTTTTGAAGTTTTCAGCCAAGAAAAGACAAAGCGTCACGATTTGAGCAGTAAAGAGCTTGGCGAATAAGTTGAAGGACTTGGGAACTTTGGAACTTAGGAGGGAGATTACTCAATGAGGCCTTGTCTTGAGATGACGGAGTTTATTTTTCCTGATTAACGTTCGACCTTCGGGTTTATTGATAAACTACAAACTCACTGCGTGTGCTTCCTTTGGGTAAATGGAATATTGTTGCCGCATCACTTGGGGACAGGAAGTTTTGTTAATCTGCTGTTGAAATTGGATTCTGGTCAAGTCGTGAATGGGGATATTCAAATAAGTTAGTGCCGTAATGCACATACACACACACGCACACATGCCCATACATATACACATATATATATATGTATGTGTATATGTATATACATGATACATGCATATATGTGTGTGAGTGTGTGTGTATGTTTGTATAGAATCTCAGTGTTAATAAATATCTCATGTCCAAAATTAAACTAAAAAGACCAGAAGACACGAAGAACACACACACATGTATATATATATGTATATATATATATATATATATATATATATATATATATATATATATATATATATATATATATATATATATATATTTAACTTATGGGTCCACGATCACGTACCCATCCATTTAAGAACACCTATTCCTCTCTCCTTGTCCCCTTCCTCCTCATGTTCCCATTCGGGCCGTAGCTATATGCCGCCTTCCGATCGCCCTTTCCATCGGCATCCGCATCAAAAAACTAGATAGAGAGCTGGCTAGTTATCTCATGGCATTCGAATAATTTGTCACTTATCTCTCGTCCATATATCTTGTTTCGCATCCCTCATCTCACGTCTTTCAATTCCTGTCACTTGTCTCCTGTCATTTTCCTTTCGTCTGCAGTCTCTTATCTTTGGTAACTTATCTCTCGTCTTGCTTCTTGTCTCTTATCTCTCGACTTTTATTTTTCTCTCAACTTTTGTAACTCGTTTACCCGGATTGTGAGGTATCGTCATGAAAGGGAGATCGAGTAATCCCCCGATGGTCGTCTTTATCTCATCATCTCTTCCAAGTTGCGTGGGATTTCGCAGCGCTCTTGAAAGGAGAGTGGACTTATTGTAGAAAATCATTCTTAAAAAAGATGAATGAATGAGTATTTTTCTATGATTTAAGGATGATGGATATTTATGGAAGTAATATCCTCATGATGATTTGATGGGGTTGCAGTGAGTGAATGAATTGGTTCAAAAAGTATTACTGATCGTGGTGTAGAAAAACATTCTTAAAAAAGATGAATAAATGAGTATTTTTCTACTATTTAAGGATGATGGATATTTATGAAAGTAATATCCTTATGATGATTTGATGGGGTTGCAGCGAGTGAATGAACTGGTTCAAAAAGTATTACTGATCGGGGTGTAGAAAAACATTCTTAAAAAAGATGAATAAATAAGTATTTTTCTGTTTTTTAAGAATGATGGATATATATGGAAGTATATTCTCATGATGATTTGATGGGGTTGCAGTGAGTGGATGAATTGGTTCAAAAAGCATTACTGATCACGGTGTGTATGTATATGTGCGCATTTTGTCGCTGCAGGAGGAACGGATACTTTCATTGTCTCTCCTCCAAATCAACATCCATAAAAAAGATGCCTCTTGCGAAGGAAGTACAGCTAAGATCTATGGAGAACGGTAATTATTATGGACCTCCTTGTGCAGCATTATAAATTAGAACAGCCTAAGGAATGGGGTCTGTATATTCTGTAAAGACAGATTTGATCTCAGCTACTGCCTGCGTAAGACGTCCACAACTGTGCCATTTCTTGTGCGTTTTCTTTATCTTAATTGCATTCTGTTCTGTACAGGTTCGCTTAGTTTTAATGCCCCGTTAGGTTTGTTCCGTATAAATGTAATCATATATTAAATAATAATAATAATAATAATAATAATAATAATAATAATAATAATAATAATAATATCGTTAGTTTATAATATGGAAATTTATTTATACGTTTTCGTTTTCTTGGTGGGACTTATCATGAAAACCAGAATAATTACATCAATAATAATAATAATGCCATCTCACGTATAAATAATTTTTCTCCGTGCTTAGTGACAAGAGATTCTTGTTTTAGGACAACTTCTAGTATTTCGTGGATGATTAAACACCAGAAAAGAAATGAAAGGAGTGAAAGAAGTGCTCTGAACTTGTGGGACTTTCATCCGTCATCTCGCTTCAGAAGAAATTGCTTTTCCCGACGGAATTCAGTCTTTTCGTTTCTCCGTGTTGGAACCCCGAGAGGGGATCCGCCGGTGTTCTTGAATGATGAATTTACTTTGCTTCGGATGCGGAGGAAATACGTATTCCGTTTTTCTTTCTTCTGGTTTGCCTTTTTCTGTCTTTTTTGGACGGTCCACGCGGTGTTATTTCCGGGCGCTAATTGTTAAGAGCCTTTCCTGAAATAGAAATTAAGAGGTAAGGAATTTACTTCAGGTGAACTACCGTAGCTTCCTGTCAGTGATATATATATATATATATATATATACATATATATATATATATATATATATATATATATATATATATATATATATATATATAATTTAAAACAGTTGTACTTTGCAATAATCAAAAAGAAACACTAGGACCTCATTTAAACGCTATGGTATCTGTCGGAGATTTTATTCTCAAAAGTTCTCTCTCTCTCTCTCTCTCTCTCTCTCTCTCTCTCTCTCTCTCTCTCTCTCTCTCTCTCTCTCTCTCTATATATATATATATATATATATATATATATATATATATATATATATATATATATATATATATATATATATATATATATACTGTATGTATATATGGTGTGTCTGTACGTGTTACCTGCTTCGCCCTACTTGTTCCCTCAATAAGAAATATTCCTTATACGGCTTATTTTTCTCCGATCATTCAGCGAAAAAGAACTCTGCTTCATCCTTTTATTTATTTATTTGTTTACTTTTTGGCCGTTCGCGGTTCTTTTGCAAGAGAAAGACTGTTACAGAGAAGGGACAGATAGATACCTGACCCATATTTCATTGGGCAAAAAGTGGCGAAAATGGCGTCATTTGGGAGAGAAAAGTTGTCCTCGATGAAAGGAGGACATAAATGTTTATCATTTTTACAGCGTCATCAATATTTGACTTTTTATTCGATGGGAATTTGTGGCTGTTTTCGTGTCGATGCAGCGAATACAAGACGGATTTCTCTTTCGCGTCTTTTTTTCTTTACTGGATTTTTTATTTATTTATTTATTTATTTATTTATTTATTTATTTTTTGATAAGGTAGATATACATAAGATATCCGATCGATTCTTTATTTGTCAATTTTTTTGTTCGGCACATTTTTTTTTTTTTTTTTTTTTTTGACAGAAGAATATTTTTTTTATCTCGCATGCGCTGGTTAGAGTTGTACTTTCTTGAAGAGAAGAGAGAGAGAGAGAGAGAGAGAGAGAGAGAGAGAGAGAGAGAGAGAGAGAGAGAGAGATGCTGAAATAATGAAACTGGTGCATTTTACTGACAAGCAAGATTGCTGTCAAGTTCTTTGCTAACCGAAGTTATAATCCCGCAGGCTAATACCTGAAGCGAATCAACGGTATGTTGCCTTTTTTAGAAATTGCCAGACCAGAGCAGTTTGCAAGTAATACAACATTCATTCCATATACTGATGTTTATGGATGCAGCTAACAAAAATTTTTCAAGAGATTAGATTTCTTTTTCTAATTGTACATTTTGGTGCTTTAATCATTTGCACAGTTTGAAGTTTTTTATTTGATAGCTTATCAAAATATGTGTTAATTCATTCAGAATAAGTACATTTCATTATTTTACGAAGCAAAAGCTCAGAACAGTGTCGAAAAGTGAAGATGGAGTTTGTTAAACTCTTTTTCCTGTTTTGGACATTTTTAATCATAATTGCATTCTGCTCTGGCATGAAGGCTCGTTTTGTGGTTGTTGCCATATTAGGCTTGTCCCATATGAATATGTGCATACAGTACATAATAATAATAATAATAATAATAATAATAATAATAATAATAATAATAAAAACAATAATATCAATAAGGGTAGTTTAGGGCGTGAAATGTGATTTGTACGTGTTTTCATAATAATAGGCTAATTATTATAAAATCAGGAATTATTACAACAATAACAATAATATGAGTAAAAGTATAAATAATTTCTCCCTCTTGATTTGGAAACAAGAGTCTCTTGCTTCTTGGCCAACTTCTATTATTTCATGAATGATTAAACTCCGGAAGAGAGACGAAGGGAGTGAAAGAAGTGCTCTGAACTCGTGGGACTTTCATCCGTCATCCGCTTTAGAAGAAAGTGTTTTCCTGATGGAATCTCAGTCTTTTGTTTCTCCGTGGTTGAACCCGAGGGGATCCGCCAGTGTTCTAGAATGATGAATTTGCTTTGCTTCGGATGAGGAGGAAATACGTATTCTATTTTTCTTTCCGTTTACTTTTTTACTTTTCTTTTTTGAACAACCCACGCGGTGCTATTTCCTGCACTAATTGGTAAATGCCTTACCTGAAATAGAAATTAGCAGGTCGGTGAATTTACTTAAGGTGAGCTAGCATACTTTCCTCTCAAAGGAAACGTTAAATTTTGTGCTGGCGAGAGGTTGTATTACGACTTTTATAATATATATATATATATATATATATATATATATATATATATATATATATATATGTGTGTGTGTGTGTGTGTGTGTGTGTGTGTGTGTCTGATATATATGTATATATATATATATATATATATATATATATATATATATATATATATATATATATATATATATATGTATGTATGTATATGTATATATATGTATTTATATATCTATAACTATGTATTTGTGTTTTTAAATGTTAAGACTGCTTGTAATTCTGTTGTTTTCCCTAATGTTATGCAACCCTTGTTTTTCAACCATACCTAATCAGTTTCATTCTGAGGAGGAAGATTTTCGTCCTTTGTGGGTTTTACTTAATTACCTGTAATCAACACACACAAATATATGTATATAAATATGTACTTATATATATATACATATACATATATACTAATATGTATATGTATATGTATACGTTTATATATATATATATATATATATATATATATATATATATATATATATATATATATATTTCCCAATGTTAAGTTTCTCTAAGTATTAGCCTTGCCCTCCTAAAAAATTCTTTTAAGATGATATTCCTAGCCACAGACTCTTTTAACCCTTTTAGCCACCAAGACAGACACATCAAACTAGCAGGTTCCGATTCATTGCTTAGGTAAATAGAGGCGCAGTGGGTATTTAGCAGAGCATCGGGACCCCTTGCTTGATAGGCGAGGATGCTACTACATCATTAATCCTTGTCTTCCAAGCACAGTGATGTGATATGCTGTTTGTCTTATTTTCTATGTAACCAATACTTACACCTTTTACTATTTCTCTAATTTGTTTGTTTGTTTTCATGTAATCCCTACTCATAAATGATTAAAAATATGCCAGGTCTTTTCTGCTTTCTGTGTGTGTGTTTATATATATATATATATATATATATATATATATATATATATATATATATATATATATATATACCTACATACATACATACATATACCAGCTTTTGCATTACTTGGCTCTTCAGTAAGAAATATGCAATATATTGGCTTATTTCACTTCTCTTTTCATTCAGCAAAAGAAATCTGCTTCATACGCTTTTATTTATTTTTTTTTTTTTTATTTTGGCCATCGCGGTTCCCTTAGCAAGAGAAAGACTGTTACAGAGAAGGGACAGATAGATACCTGACCCACATTTCATTGGGCAAAAAGTGGTGGAAATGGCGTCATTTGGGAGAGAAAAGTTGTCCTCGCTGAAAAGACGACATAAATGTTTATCATTTTTACAACGTCGTCAATATTTGACTTTTTATTCGATGGGAATTTGTGGCTGTTTTCACGTCGATGCAGCGAATACAAGATGGATTTATTTTGTCTTTTTTTTTTCTTTACTGGAATTTTTTTTTTTTGCCTTTGAAAAGATAGACATAAATAAGATAACCGATCGATTCCTTATTTGCCATTTTTTTTTTTTTGCTTAGTGTATTTTTTCTATTTAGACAGAGATATCTCTTTTACCTTGCACATTATGGTAATAGATGTGTATGTATATATATATATATATATATATATATATATATATATATGTATATATATATATATATATATATATATATATATATATATATATATTTAGAGAGAGAGAGAGAGAGAGAGAGAGATAGAGTAATTTTATTATGTGAGTGGTCACACCCTGGTCGGGTAAGCATGACTTTGTGAGGTCCTCACGTTTCGATGTTTTATATTTTGATGGAGTAATGAACACGTTTGCTGATTTTTTTCCCTTATTTCTCTTCATATCCCTTTTTCTCTCTCTCAAAACCAGCCGCGGCCTCAGCAGTCGACTATCAACCAGGTAAAAATCTATTGCATAGGTCAGCAGAGGCGTATAGGATTTTAGGGAACGCACCCATGTCGTCCCTTCTCGTAATGTTTAGGAGTCGAGTGTGCTAGAGAGAGAGAGAGAGAGAGAGAGAGAGAGAGAGAGAGAGATGGATAAGAAAAAATGTGCTTATTCCTTTAGAATTATATATGAGATTATTTGCCTCTATTTTTCTTGCCAATGTTCTTTTGTTTTTAGTAACGTGAAGCTCACAAGGAGTTAAAATTAAAACTCACCTACAGAAACACAGAAAGAGAGAGAGAGAGAGAGAGAGAGAGAGAGAGAGAGAGAGAGAGAGAGAGAGAGAGAGAGAGAGAGAGAGAAAATCATGCTTTCTGAAGATAAAATTGAATTAGAAAAAAATTAATATTAATACATACTGATTCATCAGTCATAAGATTTTCACATTTTATATTTTCTTCAAGTCTTTTAAGAGACCTGTCGTTGGAACATCTGCAAACTAAAGTATTTTCTAATGTAATTTATAAATAGAGATAATACATTGCCACAAATCGACATCGAACTTCTTGTGCAGAAAATTTCCAACCTACCTCTTCGTACACATTCGCAGAAGGTTCATCATCAGCTCGGTGAACCCATTACACACACATACATTGCGTCATTCACTATCTTGCTTCTTGACTGTTGAGGTGCCTCATTTCCAGTAACTCTTTCACACCATTGATTCAGCCCTTTTTAGGTTTTCATCTCCATATCACTCCCGTACTTCAGAAATGTACACTCTTTTTGCCAACTCATCATTCCCATTCTTTCCACATGGCCAGACCATCTCAAAACACCGAGCCACCCTTTCACCTATTATGAACTTTTTACCACTTTTGCATATCTCTACATTTCTGACTTGCAATTATCCTCATGCCACTTATAATAAGCAAGCAGATCATTCAACCTTTTTGCTTTCATTTCCAGTTAACCTTCACACTATATTTCCATAAAAGAAAAGTTGGTTAAACAAGCCTTTCTTACATTCCAATCTTTTTCCCATAGACACTACAAGCTTTGCCTAAGTCGTATACACTTCTCCTGCTGCTTATGTTCTTGCACCTGTTTTGTGACTCGCCTCTTCACTTCATCTTACTGTCACCCAATATATGTATTCTCCAATACTTGTACACGTCTATTGCTTCCTTACTTCCACCGTTAATACAAACGTTTTTACACCTTTTTCGTGGTTTCCATTCACTCCTACAATCTGATTCTTACACACAAACATTTTTGAACTCTTTCAATAGTCTCTGCAGTTTTTCCTCGCTATCCCCGATCATTACTGTACCAACTGTAAATATCAGCCATTCCACATTCCTTTCACGTCTCATTTTCTCATCGCTTTTATTTTGCATCTATATCTTTTAGCATATCTTGTATCTCTCACATCAATCGATCCATAAAGATATTAAATAGACATGGAGATACCAAACACTTTTCCTTGGTTCAATTTTACATGCACACACACACATATATATACATATAATCGTAGGTTCGGTGCCCATAACACAGAATGCCTTTGGAACATTTTGTGCTAAAACCAATAGTCGATTGACTGTGATGCATCACAGCCAGAATTATTACTGTCATCATGGATGGGGTTAGCAACATCATCCTCAAATAACAACAGAAGAATAACAATATAACAATTACAGTTCCTCTTAGGAGAAAAAGGGATGTAGGCTGAGTGGTACAACTCCTGGCCCATGGTTGCAAAGACATGATTCTCTCCCACCAGCCTCCCATGCCATTGTCCGCTGGAAACAAGTAAAAGGCGGAGGTCCCGCAACTTCATTTCGAAAAAGTTGCTGTGAGGCTGTGTACCTAATTTCGCAAGGTGAGAACGGCTTACAGCACAATATATACGAGTATATATATATATATATATATATATATATATATATATATATATGTGTGTGTGTGTGTGTGTGTGTGTGTGTATACATATTATACACATACACACACACACATATATATAATATATATGTGTATGTATGTGTCTGTGTGTGTTTGACACACTATTAGAAAAGACCTCTTGATTTAGCGAGGCCTGCTGTGTTGAACAGATCCCTAAGAGCATACGCCAGATACGTAATAGGAACAAAACAAAACAGGACAAGAGAGAGAGAGAGAGAGAGAGAGAGAGAGAGAGAGAGAGAGAGAGAGAGAGAGAGAGAGATGAAAGCCTCCCTCTTATCCTACCGGCCAAATCAAATCAATTAAGAACCCCTAAATATGGGATACAGGATCCCCAATTCAATTACCTTTATCAGATGGCATAGACAGCCCAATGAGATAAAGGAGCGCCTGGCTAATGGGTGGCCTCCTTTGCGGACTCTCTCTCTCTCTCTCTCTCTCTCTCTCTCTCTCTCTCTCTCTCTCTCTCTCTCTCTCTCTCTCTCCTCCCAGTCAGAGGGACGACGAAGGATTAGGATGAGAAAGAACGGATGATGATACCAAGAGCCCTGGTGTAGAGATCAGGATACCATTGGATGTTGGGATATCATCAGTTATTTATCTGTTTTCTTTTATAGGTGTTTTATTTCTATATGTATTCTTATGGTTCGGAGTTTGGGTTGAACAGAATGCATTGAAAAAGAGAATGTTAAGTGTCAAGATTGCCAATAATTTGCAGTTACTATACTTAATATGGTTTATTTAACAATAGCAAGACAAACTGAGAACCAGTAAAGGAGGGCCTTAAAAGTAACGCAAATTATAGTGTCGAATTACTTTATACAGTAGAAATATATTACTTTGTAGAGTGGGGATTTCACTAGCTCGATTAGTGTAAGGCTTGAGAGCTTGAATGGAGCTTGGTGGGATGCAGTGGAATCCAGCACAAATAGCACATTTCCTGTAAGAGAAAATGCCTGAATTAATAATGTATCTAGCATTCACACGGTCCCTGCCACGATTATCTAATTATTATTGCCGCTTTGTTAAGGATGCTAGAGATACTATACGATGAGGGGGCTTCTCGATCGAGCCACGTTTTACACAAGATGGCGGCACTGCGGTTAGGCCACTAAATTCAATTAAATATAATTTCACTCAACAATACAATAACGAGGGGTTTAAGAGAGGAATTGGCTTTCCCTTTTGGTCCGTCGGTTACAAAGGAATATAGGAATGGATTTCGGAATGAGGCTTTGGCAGGATGGTTGAGAGGAAGAGGGTTGTGTAGGATTAGGTGAGGTTGTGGAAATCGAGGTTTTCAAACAGACACCCACCTGGATGTTACTCCCGTTGCACAGAAAGTAGTTGGAGAACTCGTGCGTCGCAAATGCATGTGTGTATGAAATAAAACCTGGAGCTGTTTCCTCTAACAGGGAGGGTTTTCAAAGAAAAACCAAGACAATGGTCACTGCCACTTTGATACATTTCCTTCCAAGTCAGGGATGAACCGTACGGCAAAAGTGTCAACATGCGTTGCTTCCTTTACCAAATAAAAGAATCCCAGCAGTGTGTAGAACCCCCAAGCAGACTATGCTTTCTTGCACTCACTTTCTTTTCTTGTATCTAGAGGCAACTGCAATCCGATAGCAGTGCTCTGTCCAAAAATGGAAGACTGCAATATCTGCAAAAATACAAAACTGAGAAAAGTGGTAGATACTGCAGTTTTCCCTTGCCTCACTACTGATTTTGCAGATACTGAAACTGCAGTAACTTGTGTACTAGTGTTTCACGAGCCCAATAGGTGGCATATCTCAGTTTCGAAAATTTTGCGTGTACTGCAGGTTTTCATTTTAAGGCAGCATTCTTTCCACATGGCTAAACATTCAAAATAACTCTAAATCGTCTTCAAAAATTCCAATTTTGACTTCCTAAGACGCACCTCTTCTTTCCACATGGCTAAACATTCAAAATACCCCAAACCATCTTTTCACTTAAGATATTCTTCAGACAACCCTTCCTTTCAGTAATTCCTTGAAAAATTCGAATTTTCACTTCCCGAGACACACCTCTTCTTAACCAGGCCTTTTGCTTACACCTTGATGCCTTCCGTACTGAAACTATTCTGTGATCCTCTTTCATTCTCCAGTCATCTGTTACCCTTGCTCACAAATAACCCACGCTGATCAACCATTTTCATTCTTCTGCCACCCATTTTAACATCCAATGCGCCGTTCTGGTGGGTTTCAGTTACCCTCAAAACCTTACTGTTGTTGACGTTTACCCTCAGATTTCTCCACATACAAACGATTTCAGATTTTTTTCGCTATTTTCTTAAATTTTCCTTCACAATACATAATCAGCGCCATACCATCTGCGAGCATCAGCCTTTCCAGAACTTTGATTTTCAAAGCTAAATTCTGCTGTTTATCCTGCAAACAGTTCCAAAGGTAGATATATAGGAGGCGAAACAAAGAAGATTTGAAGAGTGACAATCTTTATCAGTGTTGCATAAACCAGTGAGCAGCCTTTCCAAAATTTCTATTTCCAGAGCTAATTTTTACCTTTTTGGCTTTGTTTATGTTTCTGTGTTTAAACTGTCTGCTTATACTAGAAGCAGTTCCATAAATAGATATATACATGTGAGGCGAAAATAAGAAGAGTTGAGGATTTACTAATCGTTATTAGTGTTGCATAAACCAGCCAGCAGCCTTGAATCAAATTTTTCTACTCTGTAAGTATCAGAGTCAAGCGAATGGGGCTCAGTAGAGTTCAAAGGTCCTCGTGGCATTTACGGCGCATGCATAATGTACAATCTCTACATATATACTCCCATCCAGCAACACTCAGTTCATCTTCCTTACCAAGGAATTCCTTCATTCCTTCACTCCTGCAACTCCCCCCCCCCCGCCATCTCTACCTCTCCCAGTTCCCTCGTCTTCACCCTCCAGCTCAAGAACTCATCTCCCTTGAATCTGGAAAGGAGGCTGGATTTTCCTGGAAAGCGTTTGTGGTGTAGCAGTCGAGAAATTCATTGGCGTCCCAAAGTTGTTGGTTAAACGATTAAAGTAAAAAAAAAAAAGTTGAAGATGGGGGAAGTTACTTTGAAAAGCTGTTTGTGAATGAGGCCACCTCATTTGCACTACTGAGGGAGTCTGCCTTTATATTTAAAGGTCCTCTCTCTCTCTCTCTCTCTCTCTCTCTCTCTCTCTCTCTATCTCTATCTCTATCTCTCTCTCTCTCTCTGCTTAACACTTGCAGAAGTTGCCATTTTTACAACTTATTATATATATATATATATATATATATATATATATATATATATATATATATATATATATATATATATATATTTATCTAAATATGTATATATATACATATATATCTGTTGTATTTACGTGTATATATACATATGTATTAATATATGTATATATATGTGTGTGTATGTGTGTGCGTTTGTGTGTGAGTGTATAAAAATCACGAGAGTTAACACATAAGATCACAGAATGTATATCAAGCCACATAAGGAAAAATGAAAAACTTGATGTCAGGAAGTACTTTCCTACACTCATAATGAAATAGGAACACGAAAACATCGAAAAAATGGATAACAGACGTGGGTTAATGTCCAAATATTACCCATTGTGACAAGTCATTAACTTAATCTCAAGGATGTTTCTCTGGGGTAAGGACATTAACCAGGATTACTTCACCTCCCTTTGCCCAGTCTATTCTGTGGCCCGAGTTAAGCCAGTGGATTGCCAAGGTTTTATTATAATATCTTTTGAGACTGCATTTTATGGTGCTTTGTTCATATGTATATATAATATATATGTATGTATATATATATATATATATATATATATATATATATATATATATATATATATGAAATTTTTATCACACCGTGATTTATATACAATCATGAAGCTACAAATGTCGCTAATATCGTAACCACGCTACCTCGTATATCTCCGTTGGAGAATTGTCGCCGAAGGGGAATTTATATAAGTGATAAATGAATTGGAATCGTGGGGACACGAACCCGCGACGAAAGCCTATTCAGCGACCAGTTGACGAAACCATTGAGCCATCAAGAGGTATAAGTCTTTTGCCGAGATGTCGTACTGCTTTTACCCGTCGTGAGCGGGAAAGTGTACCGGCCTCGACAATGACCCACCTCCGCCATGACAGTTCATTGGCACGTTTGGAACACGCAGCTCTTGTTATGAAATTTTTATCACACCGTGATTTATATACAATCATGAAGCTACAAATGTCGCTAATATCGAAACTACGCTACCGTATATCTCGTTGAGAATTGTCGCCGAAGGGGAATTTATATAGTGATAAATGAATTGGAATCGGGGACACGAACCGCGACGAAAGCCTATTCAACGACTCCAGTTGATTTTAAACCATTGAGCCATCAAGAGAGGTATAAGTCTTTTGCCGAGATGTCGTACTGCTTTTACCCGCCGTGAGCGGGGAAAGTGTACCAGCTCGACAATGACCCACCTCCGCCATGACAGTTCATTGGCACGTTTGGAACACGCAGCTCTTGTTATGAAATTTTTATCACACCGTGATTTATATACAATCATGAAGCTACAAATGTCGCTTAATATCGAAAATCCACGCTATCTACCGGTATATCTCCGTTGGAGAATTGTCGCCGGAAGGGGGAATTTATATAAGTGATAAATGAATTGGAAATCGGGGACACGAACCCGCGATGAAAGCCTATTCAGCGACTCCAGCTGATTTAAACCATTGAGCCATCAAAGAGGTATAGTCTTTGCCGAGATGTCGCACTGCTTTACCCGTGAGCGGGAAAGTGTACTAACCTCGATAATGACCCACCTCCGCCATGACAGTTCATTGGCACGTTTGGAACACGCAGCTCTTGTTATGAAATTTTATCACACCGTGATTTATATACAATCATGAAGCTACAAATGTCGCTTAATATCGGAAATCCACGCCTTTCTCGTATATCTCGTTTGGAGAATTGTCGCCAAGGGGATTTATATATGATAAATGAATTGGAATCGTGGGGACACGAACCCGCGACGAAAGCCTATTCAGCGACTCCAGTTGACGAAACCATTGAGCCATCAAGAGAGGTATAAGTCTTTTCGAGATGTCGTGACTTTTTTTGGCCGCGAGCGGGAAAGTGTACTAGCCTCGACAATGACCCACCTCCGCCATGACAGTTCATTGGTACGCTTTGGAACACGCAGCTCTTGTTATGAAATTTTATCACACCGTGATTTATATACAATCATGAAGCTACAAATGTCGCTTAATATCGAAATCCACGCTACTCGGTATATCTCCGTTGGAGAATTGTCGCCGAAGGGGAATTTATATAAGTGATAAATGAATTGGAATCGTGGGGACACGAACCCGCTGATTTAAAAGCCTATTCAGCGACCCAGTTGACGTAAACCATTGGAGCCATCAAGAGAGGTATAAGTCTTTGCCGAGATGTCGTACTGCTTTTACCCGCCGTGAGCGGGAAAGTGTACTAGCCTCGATAATGACCCACCTCCGCCATGACAGTTCATTGGCACGTTTGAACACGCAGCTCTTGTTATGAAATTTTTATCACACCGTGATTTATATACAATCATGAAGCTACAAATGTCGCTTAATATCGAAATTCACGCTACCGGTATATCTCCGTTGGAGAATTGTCGCGAAGGGGAATTTATATAAGTGATAAATGAATTGGAATCGGGACACGAACCCGCGATTTAAAAGCCTATTCAGCGACTCCAGTTGACGTAAACCATTGAGCCATCAAGAGAGGTATAAGTCTTTTGCCGAGATGTCGGATTGCTTTTATTACGTCGTGAGCGGGAAAGTGTACTAGCCTCGATTAAATGACCCACCTCCGCCATGACAGTTCATTGGCACGCTTTGGAACACGCAGCTCTTGTTATGAAATTTTTATCACACCGTGATTTTATACAATCATGAAGCTACAAAGTCGCTTAATATCGAAATCCGCTACCTCGGTATATCTCCGTTGAGAATTGTCGCCGAAGGGGAATTTATATAGTGATAAATGAATTGGAATCGTGGGGACACGAACCCGCCGCTTAAAGCCTATTCAGCGTCCAGTTGACATCAAACCATTGAGCCATCAAGAGAGGTATAAGCCTTTTGCCGAGATAAATGCACTGCTTTTACCGTCGTGAGCGGGGGAAGATGTACTAGCCTCGACAATGACCACCTCCGCCATGACAGTTCATTGGTACGTTTGGAACACGCAGCTCTTGTTATGAAATTTTTATCACACCGTGATTTATATACAATCATGAAGCTACAAATGTCGCTTAATATCGAAATCCACGCTACTCGTATATCTCCGTTGGAGAATTGTCGCCGAAGGGGAATTTATATAAGTGATAAATGAATTGGAATCGTGGGGACACGAACCGCGACGAAAGCCTATTCAGCGACTCCAGTTGACGTAAACCATTGAGCCATCAAGAGGTATAGTCTTTTGCCGAGATGTCGTACTGCTTTTACGGCCGTGAGCGGGGAAAGTGTACTAGCCCTCGACAATGACCCACCCTCCGCCTTGACAGTTCGGTACGCTTTGGAACACGCAGCTCTTGTTATGAAATTTTTTATCACACCGCGATTTATATACAATCATGAAGCTACAAATGTCGCAATATCGAAATTCACGCTACCTCGGTATATCTCCGTTGGAGAATTGTCGCCGAAGGAATTTATATAAGTGATAAATGAATTGGAATCGTGGGGACACGAACCCACGACGAAAGCCTATTCAGCGACTCCAGTTGATTTGAAAACCATTGAGCCATCAAGAGGTATAAGTCTTTTGCCGAGATGTCGTACTGCTTTTACCCGTCGAAACCATTGAGCAAGAGGGAAAGTGTACTAGCCTCGACAATGACCCACCTCCGCATGACAGTTCATTGGTACGTTTTGAACACGCAGCTCTTGTTATGAAATTTTTATCACACCGTGATTTTTATACAATCATGAAGCTACAAATGTCGCAATATCGAAATCCACACTACCTCGGCATATCTCCGTTTGAGAATTGTCGCCGAAGGGAATTTATATAAGTGATAAATGGAATTGAATCGGGGGACACGTAACCCGTGATATAAATCACCTATTCAGCGACTCCAGTTGACGTAAACCATTGAGCCATCAAGAGAGGTATAAGTCTTTTGCCGAGATGTCGTACTGCTTTTACCCGTCGTGAGCGGGAAAGTGTACTAACCGCAAAGACTTAATGACCCACCGCCATGACAGTTCATGGAGCGCGTTAGGTTTTCGTTGCGGGCTCTTGTCCCCACGATATCCACCCGTGATTTTATACAATCTTCAAGCTACAAATGTCCAAATATCAGGAAATCACGCTACATTTGTAGCTCGATTGTATATCTCCGTGTGATAAAATTTCATAACAAGAGGAATGCGGTTATATAACGTGATAAATGAACGTCATGGCGGAATGGTCATTGTGGGGACACTTTCCCCGCCACGACGAAAACCTATTCAGCGACTCCAGTCTCGGCAAAAACCATTGAGCCCTCTTGATGGCTCAATGGTTTTGCCAACTGGAGTCGCTGAATAGGCTTTTTACCATGGTCGTGATCGGGAATGTGTTCCAATTCACCGACACTTATAAGCCACCTCATAAATTCTCCAACAGTTCGGTAGCGTTTTTATTATTATTCTTGTTATATCAGTTTCACGATTGTATTAAAATCAATGGTGATAAAATTACAAACAAGAGCTGCGTGTTCCAATACGAAATCCAATGAACTGTCATGGCGGAATTGTCGCGAAGGAATTTATCACGACGGAAAACGGTGGAATCTCGGCAAAAGACGAATACTCTGATGGCTCAATGGTTTACGCGACTCCAGTTAGCTGTAAACCATTGAGCCATCAAGAGGTATAAGTCTTTTGCGAAGATGTCGTACTGCTTTTACTTCGTCGTGAATTTGGGGAGAGTGTACCCAGGAAGACAATGACCCACCTCATTATGACAGTTCATTAGCGCATTTGGATTGTATATAAAGCTCTTGTTATAAAATTTTTAACAAGACGTGTGTTCCATACGTACCAATGAACTGTCAAATGAGCTGGGTCATCGAATCCACGCTACCTCATTCCCCGCTCACGACGGGAAAACGCAGGCACGCACATCTATAAGATGATAAATGAATTGAATGGCTCAATGGTTAACCCGACAAAGCCTATTCAGCGACTCCAGTTGTGTCCGTAAACCATTGAGCCATCAAGAGGTATAAGTCTTTTGCCGAGATGTCCTAAACGCTTTTATACCGTGAGGTAGCGTGAATTTCGATATTGCGACATTTGTAGCTTCATGATTGTATATAAATCACGATTGTGATAAAAAAATTTCATAACAAGAGCTGCGTGTTCCAAATGTGCCAATGAACTGTCATGGCGGGAGGGTCATTGTCGCAGGCTAGTACACTTTCCCCGCCACGACGGGAAAAGCAGCACGACATCTCGGCAAAGACTTATACCTCTTGATGGCTCAATGGTTTACGCCAACTGGAGTCGCTGAATAGGCTTTCGCGGGTTCGTGTCCCCACGATTCCAATTCATTTATCACTTATATAAATTCCCCTTCGCGCAATTCTCCAACGGAGATATACCGAGGTAGCGTGATTTCGATATTGCTTTACATTTGTAGCTTCATGATTGTATATAAATCACGGTGTGATAAAAATTTCAACAAGAGCTGCGGTGTTCCAAACGCATGCCAATGAACTGTCATGAGGTCATTGTCGAGGTTAGTACACTTTCCCCGCCACGACGGGTAAAAAAAGCATGACATCTCGGCAAAAGACTTATACCTCTTTGATGGCTCAATGGTTTACGCCAACTGAGTCGCTGAATAGGTTGTCATGGTTCGTGGTCCCCACGATTCCACCATTTATCACTTATATAAATTCTTCATGACAATTCTCCAACGGAGATATACCGAGGTAGCGTGAATTTCGATATTGCTTATTATTTGTAGCTTCATGATTGTATATAAATCACGGTGTGATAAAAATTTCATAACAAGAGCTGCGTGTTCCAAACGCGCCAATGAACTGTCATGGCGGGAGGTGGGTCATTGTCGAGGTTAGTACACTTTCCTCGCCACGACGGAAAAGCAGTACGACATCCGGCAAAAGACTTATACCTCTTGATGGCTCAATGGTTTACGCCAACTGGAGTCGCTGAATAGGCTTTCGCGGGTTCGTGTCCCCACGCATTCCAATTCATTTATCACTTATATAAATTCCCGCGACAATTTCTCCAACGGAGATATACCGAGGTAGCGTGGATTTCGATATTAAGCGACATTTGTAGCTTCATGATTGTATAAAAATCACGGTGTGATAAAAATTTCATAACAAGAGCTGCGTGTTCCAAACGTACCAATGAACTGTCATGGCGGAGTGGGTCATTGTCGAGGTTAGTACACTTTCCCTCGCCACGACGGGTAAAAGCAGTACGACATCTCGGCAAAAGACTTATACCTCTTGATGGCTCAATGGTTTACGCCAACTGGAGTCGCTGAATAGGTTGTCATGGGTTCGTGTCCCCACGATTCTGGTTCATTTATCACTTATATAAATTCTTCGCGACAATTCTCCAACGGAGATATACCGAGGTAGCGTGAATTTCGGATATTGCGACATTTGTAGCTTCATGATTGTATATAAATCACGGTGTGATAAAAATTTCATAACAAGAGCGGCGTGTTCCAAACGTACCAATGAACTGTCATGGATGAGGTGGGTCATTGTCGAGGTTAGTACACTTTCCCCGCTCACGACGGGTAAAAGCAGTACGACATCTCGGCAAAAGACTTATACCTCTTTGATGGCTCAATGGTTTACGCCAACTGGAGTCGCTTGAATAGGCTTTCGTCGCTGGTTCGTGTCCCCACGATTCCAATTCATTTATCACTTATATAAATTCCCTTCGGCGACAATTCTCCAACGGAGATATACCGAGGTAGCGTGAATTTCTGATATTGCGACATTTGTAGCTTCATGATTGTATATAAATCACGGTGTGATAAAAATTTCATAACAAGAGCTGCGTTGTTCCAAACGCCAATGAACTGTCATGGCGAGGTGGGTCATTGTCGAGGCTAGTACACTTTCCCGCCACGACGGGTAAAAGCAGTACGACATCTTGGCAAAAGACTTATACCTTTGATGGCTCAATGGTTTACGCCAACTGGAGTCGCTGAATAGGTTCGTCGCGGGTTCGTCCCCACGATTCCAATTCATTTATCACTTATATAAATTTCCTTCGGCGACAATTTCCAACGGAGATATACCGAGGTAGCGTGGATTTGATATTAAGCGACATTTGTAGCTTCATGATTGTATATAAATCACGGTATGATAAAAATTTCATAACAAGTATGTATATATAAACGTATAATGAACTATCATATGGTCATTATCGATATATATATACACATATTATACATACGACCAGTAAAACAGTAAATCTCGGCAAAAGAGTTGGTATCTTTGATGGACAATGGTTTACGCCAACAGTGATGAATCTTCAATGGGTTCGTGTCCTGGGATGATTCCCATATGCAAAAAAAATTAAACAATATTAACTGCTTCATTCGTACACACGTGCCTAGTGTGCCACTCATATCTAAATTACTGCTTTTTATCATTTCTTTGTTTTCCTTTCTATTCAAATCTGTATTCACCATCATATGTAGCTCCATTATTTTCAATTAACAGAATGATCTGAAAACAATGATCCATCTTTCAGAAGATAGCCTGTAACAACGCTGTCGCCACAGTATACTTCTCATTCTCTCAACATCTCAAACTCTAAGTAATCTCAGCATCCTCCATCTCTTGTTCTCTCATTCGCATTCAGCGTCCAGGATAAGGTCCCTAAAGGTATCATTGCCTCAACAGTGTTGTTATGCATTCCAAATGTGGCTTCCGTAGGCAGTCTCCCTCGTCTCTAGACCTATTGCAGAACTATTACTTTTCTTGCTTTCTTTGCTTTTAATAATGCGCCTCTTCCCTCGCCCTATCATTAGCTACTACATATGTATTTTAATCAATCTCTTTCATCATTGAAGTTGCGCATATTTGGGACAGGTCAGTACAAAGATGAGTAACCGATAGCAAATGCGGACACTTTTGGAACATAAGCATCCCTAATTTTTTTTGGTGGGCGGCTATGCTCTCTGGAGCCACTTACCCATAATTTGTGAAAGTGCGCACCTGTGTGTGTGTGTGTGTGTGTGTGTGTGTGTGTGTGTGTGTGTGTGTGTTGAAAGATGGCGTGGGAATGAAATGACAGAATAAAGGGACTGGGAAAAGTGAAGCATCAGAGGAGGTAGATCATTAAGCTGTGCATGAAGATAGTCCATGTTAGACCTAGTAGACGGTACATTCTTGTAGACCCGTTGCAAGATAGAATAAACAGTATCTTATATGCTTTGGAAATTCCCTTTTATTAATTTTATGAAAGTGCATTCCTCGTTTAAACAGCTGAGGCCTAAAGTTGTTTTTCAGATAGGCTTAAAAGGTTGTAACCTATTATAGGTAGTCGTAAACTTCCTTGATCTCGGTGGGGGGTAGGAAACTACTTTTGCATAATGGATTATGGGAAAAAAGAAAGCATTCTAACTTCAAAGACACTGTGATGGGAATGACTGGTATCTTACAGCTATTAAAAAAAATTGCTGTGTGTATAATCTGTTACTTCTATCAACTGAAGTTTAGTATTGTTTATATTCATTTGTTCGTTTTTTCTTATTTTATGACCTGATATCCCCACATGTCCTTCATTGTGTTTTCCCTTGACTCTTTTTATTAACTTATTTCTCATATAGACACTATTATGTTGAAGATTCCTCTCACAAATTAAATTTTTTTTATTTCATTCCATGGGACTGTTTGCATATATCTATAAAAAATTTTTCCTTGTTCCATATTAATATGTTCCCATATTAAGCGATAATCATAGTAATTAGGAAAATAATGGCTTTTTGGAATAATTTACGCAATTAAGTACATATTATGGATAATTATTGTAGTAATAATTGTCTCAAGTGTCCAAGACAGCTACAGTTTCCTCAATTCCATGTAAGGTTCCATCTATCTCAACGGTAATTGCTCCAAAATATAACAAAAACATTTCCAAATTTTCAAAAACCCCGTAGACTGGTGGTTTAGCCATTTGAGATTCACGTCGGATTTTACAATTTTGCGAATTTCGTTATTTAGAGAAGTGTAGTGGTAAGCGACTTTTGATTGACGAATTCACCCATCTTTGGGACCTCACGACTCTAAAAGCAAGCCTGTGTCATAATCTTCATGATCAAATGATTAGAGGACCAGGGGTTACCCCCCTGTCAAAATTTGTGATGATCCGATAAAAAGATTGATTAAGAACAAGAAAAATGATTTGATATCGTCACTTTCTCGTGATCTTAAATGGCAATATACTACATACTGTACATACTACCGCAAACTTTATTTTTCCAAGTAAGAAAAATGTTTAGCCTTCCTGTTTCCAGCAGGTCTTATGGTTGTATACAACGAGGTAATCCCTTGCCCTTCTACTCCTGGCTGTGACCAGCCACAGTTGACTAACCACTGGGCAATTAATTTACTGCTTAGTTACATAGAGGTTTAGTGGGTTTTACAGATCTGTTAGCAAACGAACCCACAACCAGTTTATTTCATATTCTCAAGGGTAACTGGACCTATAATATTATATATATATATATAAAAAAATTCTATAATATATATATATATATATATATATATATATATATATATATATATATATGTGTGTGTGTGTGTGTGTGTGTGTGTGTAATATATCGCCTGTGTGGGTGTGTGTGTGTGTGTGTTGGGGTGGGGTAGAGACCTTGTGTATATGTGTATAGGTGATGTGAATAAAATTTCTTTATACTATACAGCCTATCTAAGGGTCTATGTAGGCTTATCCTTTTATCTACATGTTGGTGGCATGGGACTACATTTTTCCTAAAGTCTAATAAAATCTTTTTCGGTATTCTGCATGTTTTTGTTAATTTATATATTTTACCTTAGTTATCGGTCCTTTCAATATAAGAACTATGCTTCTCTACACTCAGTTTTTGTATTGCAATGAAATTTTATATATAATATATATATATATATATATATATATATATATATATATATATATAATACTTATATATATATATATATATATACATATATATATATATATTTATATATATATATATATAAAATATATTATATATGTTTATATATATATATATAAATTAATATATGTTATATATATATATATAATATATTTGTGTTTATGTAACAGGAGGAACCTATATATATTTAGATTTTGAGTGTGTTTATGTACATGTTTAATGGAATCAATAAAATTTGCTCGAAAAGAATGACGTCATTCATGTGAAGAATGCTGAGATTATTGCGTTGTAGCTTTCCGTGGTATTCAGAGCGTGATTCATGAGACCGCATTTTGATTTTGCTCGAAAAAGAAATATTCTAAGTTTTTTTTTTTTTCAGCCACTCTTGAAGTGAATGGTAGATGCTATTTATTTTCAAAGTTTAATTCGTAAAAATGTACTCTGTAGTATTTACCATATGCCAGCTAGTACTCTTATTAAGTTGTATACTTGTTTATATCGTGAAATATCCAGGCGAAGCTAGCTGATATTGTGATGTATAATTCCTTATAAGTTATTGGTTTACATTCTTGACGCGTAAAGATTAATGGTAACTCGCTTTAAGTAAAATATATATATTGTTGAATGGCCAAAGCAACGCATGATGTCCATTGGCAGTATGGCGTTCTTATTTTAAGGGAATTGTTTATCCTTAAATAATTAGCGATTTATTAACGTGACGCGTAGAAAAACAGGGAGATCAATTAATTTTTGTATTGCTTTCATTTTCATCTCGGATATTAAATTGATTTTAATTTTTATTCGTTTTAACCTTTTTTAAAGGGAAGACCTACCGAAAATACAACGCAGTTTAGTTTTATAATAGCGATCAAAAACATTGAGTGAATACAAGTTGAAAGTATTAAACGGCTCACTAGATGGAAAGAAAGGTAGGTCAAATGTAGCCTCCTCCGATAAGGATGAGAAACTCGCCTCGTTCACGAAAGGCTGTCCTGCTTAAATGTAGAGCTCCCCATGGCAGTGCATGCGGCATTTAAAGAGCCCACCCAGCTCTTTAGGGGCGCACTTAGATTAAGCCATGGTGTGCTCTTTCCTGCAAATTGCGCTGTTTCTAATCTCGAAATCCTGAGAGATTTGAAGGAGGCAGTTGCCAAATTCTCAGGCGTAATTAGGTCTTAAGGTAGTATAAGGGTTGGAATGAAATTCGCCCTGAAGACTTTAAAGAGAAATTAGTTTCCTCTGCCCCATTCAGAGGTACTATCCAGGTCCACATAAATTTCATTACATAGGGTTAAGCAAGATTGGGAGCGAGCCCCTGAAGAGGCCACATGAGGTATCAAAGATGATTTGCGAAGAATAGAATCATCTGCATATGAATGGGAAGTATAATAGGACGTTGTCGACTCATAACTGATTGAAAAAAATAAAGCTGATTGAAAGAGCAGATATATTTTATGAAAGCGAAAGATATAACGTTCTTCTCAGTTACAATAGAAAAGGCATTCAAGGAAGAAAAATTTACGACGGAACATATCTAAAGCCTTGGAAATATGCGATGACATAACGTAATGTTGATGCGATAAAGTGTTGTGTCCCAATTGCTTTAGGAAGAGGGAATAGTATGGTCCCATTGACTACTGATATTAGAATTAGGAGCAATAGATCACTGCTTGATACGAAAGGAAAAGGGTAACATACCTAAAGCCTTGGAAATATGCGATGACATAACGTAATGTTGATGCGATAAAGTGTTGTGTGATTCCAGTTGCTTTAGGAAGAGGGAATAGTATGGTCCCATTGACTACTGATATTAGAATTAGGAGTAATAGATCACTGCTTGATACGAAAGGAAAAGGGTAACATACCTAAAGCCTTGGAAATATGCGATGACATAACATAGCCATTGATGCGATAAAGGGTTGTGTGATTGCAAGTGCTTTAGAATGAGGGACTGGTATGGTCCCGTTGACTACTGGTATTAAATACTAGGAGCAATATATCAGTATTTGATACGAAAGGAAAATGTTTAATAATTTTATCTTAAAATTATGATGTAAAAGAGCGTGTTTCCGAGGTAAAGGCACAAACCAGTCTTTAGAATTGCATGGAAAAAGTCAGAAAAATACAGCGAAGCAGTTCATTTGTAAAAATCATGAGAAACCAAGGACGGATCCCGTCAGAGTAGTCTTCAAATCCTACAGAATTTTCAGCAAGGAATACGAAATCCTGAGAGATTTGAAGGATCCAATTGCCAAATTCTCAGACGAGAAAGCTACTCAATACGAGAATCTTTCTCATATGGAGAGCAGCCTTTGTTATTATATTTTCAACTGCATGGATCAACATACACTTTGCAAACGTCTTTTTTCACGAACATTTTCATACGTACTGTACACTAATTGTACAGAATAAATATATGTCCGTATAAACATGCATGCACTCCCACAGAGAGAGAGAGAGAGAGAGAGAGAGAGAGAGAGAGAGAGAGAGAGAGAGAGAGAGAGAGACGGAATCTTAAATTTGTTTAACCTGTAAAATGGCTGAGCTTCTCCTCTTAGGGTAAGACCTGCGAGTAGTTTTCAAAGTTATTAAAGATTTTAATAGCAAAAAGTGACAAAGTTTCCTCAATCAATTTTCCGTTCGGAAAATAATTATAACTCCGGGAAAATAAGTTTGACCCGCGATTTCTCGTAGGGGGAAAAAAAGAGGAAAATGCCCTTTATAAGAATTTAATGATAATCGCAAATTTTTTTTATCTGGCATTTCAGGGAGAACAGAGTCCGGTTTCCCCTGCATTATGCAAAGGTGCTCGTTTATGTAACTATTTTAATTTTTTATTTATATATATTTTTTTTGTGCAACTGAAGAAGACATGCTTTTGAAGAAGAGTTTTTTATATGTTTTTTTTTTCATCTCTGTTATTACGAATTATTTAACTCCTTGAGGAAGGAAATTCTTTTACTATCGCGTTTTTGTCCAAAAGTGAATTTCTGCAGGGGATGAAATTGAATCATTTTAACGTAACACACACACACACATATATATATATTGATAATTCTCTCTCTCTCTTTTCTCTCTCTCTTGAGGTCAGTTGCTTGAAAGAAGGTACATTGTTTTTTAAGTTCTAGTGGGAGTTATACTCCTAGACAGCACCTTAGAATACCATAAATTGAAATTATTTACAGAAATATATAAATATATATATATATATATATATATATATATATATATATATATATATATGTAAAATTTGTGTATTGTGTGTGTGTGTGTGTGTGTATGCGTATGTCTGTGTGTGTCTGTGTCAGTTTCTTTGTTTGGGCACTCTTGTGTGTTTCAGGAAAGTTAAACAAAACGCACGCATTAAGTATGTTAATAAATACAGTAGACAAGGCAGACGAATTCAAACGCGACAGCGCAGGGTGTTCTTCCAAATCCGCCCACCACCCTCCACCCCCAACGAACGCGTAACCGTCGTCACCCGCCTCCCTTTCACCAATCCCCATTCCTCTGCGTCAGACATCCCTTGGCAAGTTCCTCTCTCTCTCTCTCTCTCTCTCTCTCTCCCTCTCTCTCTCCGGGGCAAACTGTAAAGCTGAAAAGCAAACGTTATTGTATTTGTCTGAAGGATTCTGAGAGATTCACGTGTCGCTGCTCACAGATGGCGTTGCTCGTACCGAAGTGATTCGTCGCTTCTCACTGAAGAAAGGATGCCTCACTGGTATATATATATATATATATATATATATATATATATATATATATATTCATTAGGTTACTTAAACTTCCATATACATACAAACATACATACATACATATATATATATATATATATATATATATATATATATATATATATATATATATATATATATAAATTAAATATATATATATATATTTTTTTCTCTAATTTGGAGGTTATGATACGAGAATGGTACAGACTTCCTGATTCTCAGTTTGTCTTTAGGTATGAAGATGCCAGACACACACCTGTTTTCTTAACCCTAGCAGTTGCTGGTACTCGTTTCCATCACTGCAATACTCAGTCTCGGCGCCCCCACTTCGAAAGGCGAGCGGTAGGGTCGACGCACCCCTAGCCTGAATTATGTGTGTATGTATATATATATATATGTGTGTGTGTGAGAGGGCAAGCCGTACCATATTTTAACCTTTTTTCCCCGCTTGATTACTCTCAACTTCCACTTATTGGACATACTGTCAATCTCTTCCACTAAGTGTCTCTTCGTTACCCTGATCAGTACTGTAAAATTCATCCATTCAAACGCCATTCAGACGACCGATTTTCTCATCCCACAATTTTATGCCTAATTCTATTGATCTTTGTCAGATGTCTTGATTCACATCAACCATAAAGATAGTAAACTTCTGCAGAGGAAGGTCGTACCTTAGTCACAGCCCATTTTTACACCAAACTAGTCACTCTCTCACCTATAGATTCTAAAGCACTCTTCACTTACAACTTAAAAAAATGTTAATCTCTCAAAAGCTTATTTTCTATACCTGTCCTCAACTTCCCATCATAATTTTTTTCAATCCTGATTCATAAGGTTTAGGTTTTGAAGCTACGTGAACTTGTGAACTTCCCACATCACCGTTTAAATAGTTTGCGTAAGCTGCATGTACTTTTGGACAAACACCTCTGTTTAATAATAAATATTGATCCGCTCGCACACATACACCATCTTCCTTATGCTAGAGTGCATGACAGCTACGTATCTTCGACTGTAAGGGAGAAGACATAAATACATATACATACATGCATACACACACATATCTGTATATGTAAAGAGATAATCAGCACACAATCACGTGTGGAACAATTGCCATTCAGTTGAAAGACCTGGGTTCGATCTTGATGTGAGTCAGAAATATATACAGTATATATATATATATATATACATATATATATATATATATATATAGTATATATATATATATATATATATATATATATATATATATATATATATATATATATATATATATATATATATATATACTGTATATAATAGTGAAAGACTGCTTCGTTTCCTCGATTGTTAAGGAAAAGGCATACACAACCATATATACATTATACATATATGTATATATATTAATACACACATATATATATGTATGTATATATGTATGAATGTATGCATGTTCCTTTTCCTTTACAGTCGAGGAAACGAAACAGCCTTACACTCCGGTAAAAGCTCTCTTTTTCTTTTTTATATATTTATTAATATATATATATGTGTGTGTATGTATGTATGTATGTATGTATGTATGTGTGTATGTTTATGTATATATCCCTTTTCCCTTACAGTCGAGGAAACGTAGCAGTCACTTTCTCTCTCTCTCTCTCTCTCTGTCTCTCTTCTCTCTCTCTCTCTCTTATTCTGTCTAATTGCTTTGTAAATTCTCGGTAGATCTTACAAATGGCAGTTATTTTGAAGTGGAATGAATATGGGTCATTTTCTTAATTGATATCTTTCAGATGCGTGTAATTCGAAAATTGTTTCCATTGTTATTCAGAGTTATTATGTTATGTATAAATAAGCACACGTATTTGCTGCCATCTACATAATTTTGTTCTTTGTTCCATTTGATGATCTGTGATTTTTTTTTATTCTGGGTAATTTTCTCTGTAATGCGCTTTGCATTAATGATTTGGTATATTTTGTCTCCTAACATTTCCTTTCAGTATTTCCAAAAGATATTTTATATAACTGAAAGTAATTGAACATACTCCCCAACATAGCAGAAAATAAAAAAATTATGTTAAGGATAATTTATGCTAAATTAAACATAATCTCTGCTAGTGAATAAGGCATTATTACCAAAAGTGCCCTCCTGCTCCTATTACGGAAGAATCATTGCATTAAGAAATTATATTGAGAGAGAGAGAGAGAGAGAAGAGAGAGAGAGAGAGAGAGAGAGACAGACAGACAGACAGACAGACAGACAGACAGACAGACAGAGGCATACGCTTAGTAACTGACCTGGTCTGTCTCTCCGACGAGATTTTTAGTTCAGGTTAATAACTTAATTTTTTACCCATAATTTATGAGTCGTATAGGATTGAAACCATAATATATAAGTGTGTGTGTATTATATATATATTTATATATATATATATATATATATATATATATATATATATATATATATATATATGTATATGTATGTATGTATGTATGTATACATACATATAATTATATTTATAAATAATTATATTTATAAATACATATGCATATAATTTTATATATATATATATATATATATATATATATTATACACATACATAAATACATACATACATACATACATACATACATTACATACATACATACATACATACATACATACATACATACATACATACATACATAAAAAAGAGACAGACAGAGACAGAGAGCGAGAGCGTACTTGTGCCTAAGAAGAACTGACTCTCGTGAAGCTATCATTCCATTTCTCTTTCGGGAAATGGCAAATGGAAAATGTCGTCGGCAAAGCCATCGAGGGAAGGCCGGGCAACAAGTCTTTTGACAGGCCAAATCCCAGATGCGACAGAATGCAATTGAAGAGCATCTTGCAACTCAATCTGTTGTGGATGAAGCGGCGACCTTCGGGAAGATGGTTGCTGACGTGTTTGCGCGTTCTCCCTGCGTGTATGTTTTTGGAGTTTGTGATTTCATGAGTTTTTATGGGTTTTTTTGTATTTTCATGTGTATGTGTGTGTGTGTGTGTGTGTGTGTGTAGTGTAGTAACGCGCCGCAGTGTGTAAGCTTTTGTGTATTTTTATCCGTGCATGTTATGTATTGTTTGAGAACTAAATTTAGTATTTGTGGTTATTTGTGCTGGTTTAATTATGTTTGAGAGGAGTTTGTGTATGGGCGATTGTGTATGCATGTGTGTTACAGAATTTCGTGTGTATGTGAAGGTCTCTACACGATTTTTTTTGTTTCACAGGCTTATGTTTGCGTATATAAAGGTGGCTCAGTGTCTGAATTCAGCAATAAATTTGAGGTAATCGAAAAGAACGAAAATAAAATTGCAAAGAAATTAATATTAGATATGAGAAAATATGTTCTAATTAGAGAATGACAGAAATAATTACAGATTAGATACTTAGGCTCCGGTAATTCTCAGGCCTCACTGTAACGCATTGCCACTGGCAACAGACTCAGAAGGTCTGTTGCGTGTGTCAACAATTGTTGTAAGGTGGAATTTTTCGAATGGGAGGGCGATTACGCAAGAGAGACAGGGAACAGTTTTAAGGTTTTATTTTTAGTTCCACCGATCACTTGAGTATTTGTCCGTCGCCCACGTTTTACGAAAACAGAACAGAAAACAATCTAGATTTTACATGAAGCCTGTTCGTCTCGTAAATACAGTTAATGGGAGGATGGTGATAATGTTAGACTTCTGTTATTATAATAATTTCACCCGTGTGTGTGTGTGTGTGTATTCGCGCTCTTTTGTCTCGTTGTCTTGATAAAATATCCTGGAAGCTGATAAATAGAATTCAGTGACTGAGTAAAAATTCTCTTGATGATTCCTAAATATAGATACCTTTTCAAAGTACGCACCTAAGAAGATTTTACCATTGGTCGCCATTGAAATACTTCACTGGCCCATGTGTACTTAATTAATGAATAAAACCTACGATGGTTCACAAAAATCAACGTAAAATAAAATCCACGGTCGTGAATTTTGAGAACCTGCTAAAATCGAAATTTCAAACACGTTTGTGTGGATTCAGTATCAAACCCTATTATAACAAACAGATTTCCACAGTACAGTATGTCCATATGTAATAGAGTAGAAAAAACAAAAAAAAAACAAAATTAATGCAGAAGAAAGTAGAATAAAAGTAAAAATACAGAGAAAAACAGATAAAAAACATTTCAGTATTTCTGTTTATTGCAATTAAGAATGACCAAAATACGTTCATGTTTGCTGATTAATTTATTCAATATGTCTAGTGGAGCGAAAGGTATTTAATATGTAGAGGCTAAATTGCGTGCAAGAAAAGGTAAACTAATCGGCACATGGGCCAAAAAGGGGTGATTTCTATGTAGATTTAGTGGCACAGAGTGGGCAGATTTGTTCTTGAGTTGTACAGTTGGCTTCACGAATTACCGTACACACCACGGCAAGCTAAGGTGATATCTGCTAAATCCACAATGCCATTCCTTAAAAGTGTTGCTAAATTAACATTTCATTGCCATTTAACAAATGCACTTGTTTGGTGTTTATCGATATTGCTTCAGTACAGTATGGAGTTGCCAGATGTCTCTTTTTCTTGCCGTGATGTGCAACGGAGTTCATGAAGCCAAGCCAACTTGTTCCAGAAATGTTTGCTTTATAGTGACACTGATCTGTGGCTCAGATTTAAACATACTATCTTTGAACCACTGGCTTACTGTGAATTTTCCCCATATAGCTATTGTAATATAATTATATGATATATATAGTACAGTAATATAGAATGATGTAACATTAAACAAAATGGGCAGTAATAAGAAAAGTGATTGTAAATATATTATTATTATTTCATTTGTTGTTTTTAATAATAATAGAATGATAATAATTATAACAGTAATTGTTATTATTATTGTTAGATAAAAAGAATCAGGGGTAAGGTGGCCAGAAATGGGTGGATCGCAATGAGGATAGATGCTTGACACTTGTGAAGAAGTGGAGTGGGTGTGGGATGGCAGCATACTGTGGGTTTGATCAGATGTCAAAAGTCTTTGGTCGGTTCGAATTTTTCCGCACACAGCTTGACGCTGGTCAGGGAAGGTGGGTGTGGGCAGATGGGTAAGGATAGGGGATGAGGCTTGGGGTAGAGGCGGGGTGGGGGGAGGAGAGTTGAGGACAGGTTAGTTCAAGTCAAGTGTCGAAAGTGGATTCATTGGCCGATCAGGTTACTAATTTTCTACGTCAGAAAGGGGTGGGGTGGGGTGGGGGTGAGGAGATGTGGAGGGAGCATGGGTGGGTAGGGAGGGAGATGGGAGGAGTCGTGGGGTAGGGAGGTCACGTCAGGTTAAGTTTCAAAGGAGAGGTTTGGCCTGGTCAGGTTAAGGTATTTTCCACTTCCGAAGTTCCAGTTTGGCAGTAGTCAGAGAGTTGGAACTATGCAGGGAGGTGGGTTGGTGGTTAGTGCGGTAGCAGGTGTCAGCTTAGGTTAAGTTAGAAAGACACCAGTACGAAATATTACCCACTTGAATTTAAGAGACATTTCGACCGTTATAATCAGTGATATTATGAATGAAAGTACATGCAATAAAATACTTGCCAGACTCGGTTCTCACCTCCCGATAGCAATGCATTTGTGGTATCATTCCAAGTAGATTAGTATCGTCCAGTTTACATGTGAGACAAATTCAGTTCAAATCAAGGCCTTAGTAGGTTTTATAGATCACAAGTGTTGGTCAGAACTAGGTTCACTTCAACAACAAACAAACAGTATCTATTTCCACTGTCTTTCAGTGTATGATTCATTTGGATTTGAAGCCACTAAGGAATTTGCCCCACTTGGTTCTCACCTCCCAGGAACAATGGGTTTCCTACAGAACTCCCAATAAATCGAACAAAGAAAATTGCCAGGCAAATCTGGCTTTTACAAGCTGAGAAAACAAACCCCCAAAAACCATGGAATATGTGTAAGACCAATAACATTATTTTATTTTAATCAGAGAGAGAGAGAGAGAGAGAGAGAGAGAGAGAGAATCCAAATCCAAATGCCATGACCATTGCAATATAAAAGGCAGAAATCCTGGTCATCCCTTTCTGGCTAAGGCGAGACGTCAAAAATATTGCATAAGCCAGAGATGTGGGACTTGCAACCCAGCCTCCAATGGAAAGAGGATTCTTTGAAACCCCTTGCCATGTCCTTTTCATGCAAATCCATCCGGCACAACTCTAGAAAGACCACCTTCCAAAAATAGATTTTTCTTATAAGCCCACTACAAGAATTATATAACTATTCAACCCTCTTTCTACAATATCAGATATGTCACAAAGAGAAGGAAAATGTCATCCATCTCTGATTCCTGTTATATAGTCAGAAGTAAATAACCCTCGATATCAGATATTTCCTAGGATGAAATATAATGAAAAGGTTCTCAAAACGATAGAAATTATATGTGAAAATAAAAAAGGACCCATTTTTGATGGCAGATATAAGAGAGGACCTTCTAAATGAGAGATTCCTCAAAATGAAATGAAAGGACCCTTCAGTTTTAAACATGTCATATTTTGAAGTATATGGAAAGGTCACTTAAATTGGATTCCTTAGAAGAAAATGAAAAAAAGGAGAAAGGAACTTTCAGGAACACCCGCGCGCGCGCGCGCGCACACACACACACACACACATGCATATATACACAGAATAAAGCAATGTAACGTAAAGTTTCTCTAAACAAAATACTTTTATAATGAAAAAGAAATTAAATATACTACTTGCAGGAATATAAGATGCCAGTCTGCTTCGTGTACTAATTTTAAGAACTGCATGTTTATAATGAGGAGATGAAATCGGTGTGTTGTCACAAATAAGTTTATGATATACATAGTATTTTGCCAAGAACACTATACTGAGGTACAACAGAGATTGTATGCCTGCATTCACTTTAGAAGACATGACCAACTACTCTTTGCAAACTGTGGCATGAAAATGAAACCATAATACTAAGAAATGCTTCGTTCACTCTCATCTACTTAAAATATCGCATGACCACAATCCAGGGATTCTTACTGCAATTAAGTGGAAATTGGTAAGAAGTGTATCATAAGAACCTAGGCAGTTGAGAAAGGTCATTCTTCAAACTAGGGCATAGATTACTTTCAACACAGACATGCTAATGACCCTTCTGTGAAAGCGTATGAAGCAGCTGTTGTGTATGTTTTCTGCGTTGGGGCTCCGTCCATGAGTTGCTTTTCACTCAAGACAGGCTACCCCCTGTTAGGAGAAATAGCTTAATGTTTATATATACAGTATATAATATATATATATATATATATATATATATATATATATATATGTGTGTGTGTGTGTGTGTGTGTGTATGTATGTATGGATGCATGTATGTATATACATACACATATACATATATTACAACTGTTGTACTTATTAAAGAAAAATACTCTCTCTCTCTCTCTCTCTCCATATCTGTGTGCTCGTATGCCCCAGCATCAAAGCAGATGAGTACAAAACTCGAAGCAAACAGCTCAATTATATCTGAACACACACACCATCTCCGGTTGCAATCGACACGACACGATTTTCGTGAGGAGAGAACGCACCCGAATAACATGGACGTCTTCTCGTGTCTCCACAGTTCTTAACATATTCTGCCGAGGCATCAGTTCTCGTCACGAAAGAATTAAATGTGTATTCCGCCAAATGCCTCTGTAAACAGCCGTTATGGGACGTGGGTTATAACCTTATGGAAGGGTTCATTTGCATAAGTCTAAATTTCAGGCTGTTCCTAATGACGTTTCGTTTACTCTGTGTTGTAGCGAACGAACCGTGTATACAACGCGGCCCAGAGCTCGTTATAACATTAAGACGATGTTAATAGTCCCCTTTGAGTTCATTAAGATCTGTATTTTGAATGCCGGAATCGGATGGAGGGTACCTTTTAGTGAATGAGTGAAAAATTCAGAAATAGCAAAAATACTTAATTTTCCTGTTGGTGGAAATGTACAAATAGAGTTCCTTAATTAGACGTTTCTTTTAAGTCGAACTTGTATGAGTTAGCGCAGCTCTTGGGGACTGGGTAGGGAGGGGGTAGTCTTTTTAGATATTCGTCCCAAAAGGAATAACATTTTTCTGTTTGTTTTCTAAACATCCGTTGAATGATGCCTCCTCTCTTTCTTTTGTATATGGAAATTTTGTTTCCACATTCACTTTTTTAAATTATTGTGCGAGTATTTATTTAGATAATAATTATAATAACAATAATAATAATAATAATAATAATAATAATAATAATAATAATAATTTCTGAAGCAATTTCTAATGGTTTTTTAGGATTTCTTAATTTCCCTGAACTTATTTGTTCTAAGTGTCTAGAACAGGGGTGTCAAACTCATTTGCTCCTGAGGGCCAGTTTTGAGACACTTTAATTTCTGAGAGCCATAAAGAGGTCCAATGCATATATATATATATATATATATATATATATATATATATATATATATATATATATATATATATATTAGTAATATAGTCTATAATTCTATGCAGGGTGTCAAACTCATTTTGCTCTGAGGGGGCCAGTTTTGAGACACTTTAATTTCTGAGGGCCATAAGAGGTCCAATGCAGTAAAATATATATATATATATATATATATAATATATATATATATATATATATATATATATATATATATATATTAGTAATATAGTCTATAATTCTATAGTGCAGATACACTATTATATATTGTGTATGTGTGTAGGGGAAAAGAGGAGGAGGAAGCACTGTAGTTATACAATAGCAAAATAAAATTACTCGTTTTGAGAATTCGTAAATTTATTATATCGTGACAATCGCACATAGATAAGAAAAAAATATACCTTGCACATGGATAAGGAAAAGAAATACCTTGCATATGTATAAAAAAAATACCTTGCACATGGATAAGAAAAAAAAATACCTTGCATATTTATAAGAGAAAAGAAATACCTTGCACATGAATAAGAAAAAATATCTTGCATGTATAAGAAATACCTTGCACAGAAAAAGAAATATCTTGCACACAACATAATAAAAATGAAATACCTTGCAAATGTTTAAGAAAGAAATTTCTTGCACATAGGCAAACCAATACCTTGCACATGGATAAATAAAATATATACCTTGCACATGGATAAGGAAAAAAATTCCTTGCATGCCTAAGAAAAAAAGGAAGTACCTTGCACATGGATGAATAAAAGAAATACCTTTCACATCGATAAGAAAAAAGGAAGCATTCATTCTCACTTTTAAAACAATCTTAATGCTGGGAGCTACTGCTTCCAGATGCTTGAATCTCTTTTTCTTGACCAGTGCATCAAATTTGGGGTAAATGACTTAGTAGCGATCTTGAGGATGGAATTGAGGTGTTCATCACTAAGTTTCGACCGTAACCAGGATTTGTTAATGTTCATTACTGAAAATAACTGTTCACAGCAAACGTGCTTCCATACATAGACATGATTTTGATGCCAAATATTTTACATTGGGATATTTTGAATCCACATATTGATAAAACGTGCTCAGTTGACAGGTGGAGAAAACATCCTTTAACACTGAATCACACTGCATGTCAATTATTTCCAGTTGCAGAGGTTCAGGTAGCACATTTACATCAACTGAGAACGGATTTCTGAAGACAGCAAATTCATTTTCCATGCACTTGAAGTCACTAAATCTGTTTTGAAATTCATCTCTGAGCTTTGATATTTTCTCACAATATTTCTCTGCTAGGTCACCATCATCAATGTTATTTTTATTTTGCATAGATTTCAAATTGGGAAAGTGTGCAAGATTATGTGATGCAATTTGACGTTGAAAAAGCTGGGTTTGATTTCGAATGCTGAATCAAGTCATAGAAATCAGTCACCAGTTTGTTTTCCCCTGCATCTGGATGTTGAGATGATTCAAATGATCTGTGATATCCACCATGAATGCCAAATCTTTCAGCCAAATAATGTCATTAAGTTCGTGCATCTCCTTTCCTTTTCTATCATGAAAATTTGGATTTCACAACCAATTCATAAAGCGCTTCAACACCGTTCCTCGACTTAACCAGCGCACATCAGTATGATAAGGCAATCCACGAGGATTCTCACTTTCTTCAAAAAGCAGTTGAATTGTCTATGATTGAGACCACGTGCTCGAATAAAGTTCACTGTTGATACAACAACATCCATGACATGAGCCATATTTAGTGTTTTACTGCACAATACTTCTCTGTATAATGCAATGAATATTACGAAACTGGTTGTCAGGGTTCAAAGCCATAAGTTTCTCCTGCAATTTGCCACTACAGCTTTTCTACCCACCATCTGAGGTGCTCCATCAGTTGCTAAACACACATTTCTTCAGTCAACACCTAGTTTGTCAGCGCCTAACTAAGCTTGCAAGATATCATCACTTTTTTGTTGTTCCCTTCATTGCACAAGCTCAACAAATGCTTCTGTTACCTGCATATTTTCATCAACTCCCCTAATGAGAAACTGCGAGCTGTGCTACATCTGAACGTCTGTGCTTTCGTCAATTGCAACAGAAAAGGCCACAAATGATTTAACTTTGCTTTGAAGTTGATTATCAATGTCTTCAGCTATTTCATTTATTCTCTCTGCTATTGTATTTCTTGACAGACTTACATTTGCAAAAAGCCTGACGTTTATCTGGGCAAATCACATCAGCAGTCAACAACATACATTTCTTAACAAAATCTCCTTCAGTAAAGGCCTTGATGACGCAGCTATTTCATTGGAGATAATGTAACTTGCTTTCACCACAGCATCACTTACATGACGTACATTTTGAATAAGGACTGCTGTTGTTTCAGAGATTGTTCTAATTCTTCAACTTTATCATCGTGCTTTTCCACTATCTTTCTTATATACTTGAGCATGGTTTGTGTCATAGTGCCTCTAACATTATATTCTTTAGGCACGGCAATTTGCTGATTGCAAATCAGACATGTTAGTTTTCATTTATATCACCAAAAAAATACAAGTCTTTCCACTTCTCTTGTATTACTCTATGTTCGTCTTTAATTGACCTTTTTCTTGGATGACATCATCAACAAAAAAATTGAAATGATCAATTCTCTTTGAAAATGTATATAGCTTGTGTGAAAGCCTGAGATACTGAATTCCGGCCTAAATTATTTCCTTCAAAAGTCATCACCGTACTGAACATGTTTTTATACCTGTGCGCTCGCAGTTCAGGCCCCATACTGAGCATAGCCCAACTCAATAGCCTCCGCATTTAGCCTACCTACACATCTATTTACAAACCCAAAATTCATAATTTTCTTGCAATTATAATACTGTTAACTGGAAAAGTGAAATAATTTTCCAAAAAATATACGCATGATAGCGTAGTTTTGCTTTCTTCCCGATGACACAAGAAGCCCAGTACCGAACATTGCCTTCCTCTTGCACTGCTGTCGGTACCGAACATTGCCTTCCTCTTGCACTGCTGTCGGGTAGTCGCTTGCAGTCGGTTTACGATCGTAAAAAAAAAAATAAAAACAGAGAGAGAACGCAGTCCTTATAATATAAGTTTCAAAATCCCAAAAGTGTGTATATATATATATATATATATATATATATATATATATAAATATATATATATATATATATATATATATAAATAAATATATATATATATATATATATATATATATATATATATATATATATATATATATAATAACGATATATATGGTATAAGTATAGATAAATAATATAATATATATACATATATATATATATATATATATATATATATATATATATATGTATATATATACATATATATATATATACATATATATATATATATATATATATATATATATATATATATATATATATATATATATATATGCTTCGTGTGCGTGTGTGTGTTTGAGTATTTTCATATATAATTAAAACCATTTCTAAATATATTTTAAACTACCGCCACTGAATTGGCGGGCCAAAAATAGTGTGGCTGGGGGCCGCATGCGGCCACCAGGCCACACGTTTGACATCCTGTTCTATAGTGCAGATACACTATTATATATTGTGTATGTGTGTAGGGGAAAAGGAGGAAGCACTGTAGTTATACAATAAGCAAATAAAATTACTCGTTTTGAGAATTCGTAGAATTTATTATATCGTGACAATCGTACATAGATAAGAAAAAATATACCTTGCACATGGATAAGGAAAAAAAATACCTTGCATATGTATAAAAAAAATACCTTGCACATGGATAAGAAAAAAAATACCTTGCATATTTATAGAAGAAAGAAATACCTTGCACATGAATAAGAAAAAATATCTTACATGTATAAAAAGAAATACCTTACATAAGAAAAAAGAAATATCTTGCACATGTATAATAAAAATGAAATACCTTGCAAATGTTTAAGAAAAATTTCTTGCACATAGGCAAAAAACCAATACCTTGCACATGGATAAATAAAAATATATACCTTGCACATGGATAAGGAAAAAAATTCACACATGCCTAAAAAAAAGAATACCTTGCACATGGATGAATAAATACCTTTCACATCGATAAGAAAAAAAGGAAACATTCATTCTCACTTTTAAAACAATCTTAATGCTGGGAGCTACTGCTTCAGATACTTGAGATCTCTTTTTCTTGACCAGTGCATCAAAATTTGGGGTAAATGACAGTAGCGATCTTGAGGATGGAATTGAGGTGTTCATCACTAAGTTTCGACCGTAACCGGGTTTGTTAATGTTCATTACTGAAAATAACTGTTCACAGGCAAACGTGCTTCCATACATAGACATGATTTTTGATGCCAAATATTTTACATTGGGATATTTTGAATCCACATATTGATAAAACGTGCTCAGTTGACAGGTGGAAAACTTATCCTTTAACACTGAATCACACTGCATGTCAATTATTTCCAGTTGCAGAGGTTCAGGTAGCACATTTACATCAGCTGAGAACGGATTTCTGAGACAGCAAATTCATTTTCCATGCACTTGAAGTCACTAAATCTGTTTTGAAATTCATCTCTGAGCTTTGATATTTTCTCACAATATTTCTCTGCTAGGTCACCATCATCAATGTTATTTTTATTTTGCATAGATTTCAAATTGGGAAAGTGTGCAAGATTATGTGATGCAATTTGACGTTGAAAAAGCTGGAGTTTGATTTCGAATGCACGAATCAAGTCATAGAAATCGGTCACCAGTTTGTTTTTCCCCTGCATCTGGATGTTGAGATGATTCAAATGATCTGTGATATCCACCATGAATGCCAAATCTTTCAGCCAAATAATGTCATTAAGTTCGTGCATCTCCTTTCCTTTTCTATCATGAAAATTTGGATTTCACAACGCAATTCATAAAAGCGCTTTCAACACCGTTCCTCGACTTAACCAGCGCACATCAGTATGATAAGGCAATCCACGAGGATTCTCACTTTCTTCAAAAAGCAGTTGAATTGTCTATGATTGAGACCACGTGCTCGAATAAAGTTCACTGTTGATACAACAACATCCATGACATGAGCCATATTTAGTGTTTTACTGCACAATACTTCTCTATGTATAATGCAATGAATATTACGAAACTGGTTGTCAGGGTTCAAAGCCATAAGTTTCTCCTGCAATTTTGCCACTACACCAGCTTTTCTACCCACCATCTGAGGTGCTCCATCAGTTGCTAAACTTACACATTTCTTCCAGTCAACACCTAGTTTGTCCAGCGCCTAACTAAGCTTGCAAGATATCATCACTTTTGTTGTTCCCTTCATTGCACAAGCTCAACAAATGCTTCTGTTACCTGCATATTTTCATCAACTCCCTAATGAAAACTGCGAGCTGTGCTACATCACAGACGTCTGTGCTTTCGTCAATTGCAACAGAAAAAGGCCACAAATGATTTAACTTTGCTTTGAAGTTGATTATCAATGTCTTCAGCTATTTCATTTTATTCTCTCTGCTATTGTATTTCTTGACAGACTTACATTTGCAAAAGCCTGACGTTTATCTGGGCAAATCACATCAGCAGTCAACAACATACATTTCTTAACAAAATCTCCTTCAGTAAAAGGCCTTGATGACGCAGCTATTTCATTGGAGATAATGTAACTTGCTTTCACCGCAGCATCACTTACATGACGTACATTTTGAATAAGGACTGCTGTTGTTTCAGAGATTGTTCTAATTCTTCAACTTTATCATCACGTGCTTTTCCACTATATTTCTTATATACTTGAGCATGGTTTGTGTCATAGTGCCTCTAACATTATATTCTTTAGGCACGGCAATTTGCTGATTGCAAATCAGACATGTTGGTTTTCCATTTATATCACCAAAAAAATACAAGTCTTTCCACTTCTCTTGTATTACTCTATGTTCGTCTTTAATTGACCTTTTCTTGGATGACATCATCAACAAAAATTGAAATGATCAATTCTCTTTGAAAATGTATATAGCTTGTGTGAAAGCCTGAGAGATACTGAATTCCGGCCTAAATTATTTCCTTCCAAAGTCATCACCGTACTGAACATGTTTTATACCTGTGCGCTCGCAGTTCGGAGCCCCATACTGAGCATAGCCCAACTCAATAGCCTCCGCATTTAGCCTACCTACACATCTATTTACAAACCCAAAATTCATAATTTTCTTGCAATTATAATACTGTTAACTGGAAAAGTGAAATAATTTTCCAAAAAAATATACGCATGATAGCGTAGTTTGCTTTCTTCCCTGATGACAAAGAAGCCCAGTACCGAACATTGCCTTCCTCTTGCACTGCTGTCGGGTACCGAACATTGCCTTCCTCTTGCACTGCTGTCGGGTAGTCGCTTTGCAGTCGGTTTGATCGTAAAAAAATAAAAACGAGAGAGAGAACGCAGTCCTTATAATATAAGTTTCAAAGTCAAAAGTGTATGTATATATATATATATATATATATATATATATATATATATATATAAATATATATATATATATATATATATATATATATAAATAAATATATATATATATATATATATATATATATATATATATATATATATATAATGATATATATGTGTATAAGTATAGATAAATAATATAATATATATACATATATATATATATATATATATATATATATATATATATATATATATATATATATATATATATATATATATATATATATATATATATATATATATATATATATATATATATGTTTAAATGCGTGTGTGTGTTTGAGGTATTTTCATATATAATTAAAACCATTTCTAAATATTTTTTAAACACACCGCCACTGAGATTGGCGGGCCAAAAAGTAGTGTGGCTGGGGCCGCATGCATGCCATGGGCCACACGTTTGACATCCTGGTCTAGAACTTAACTCGAGGGAAAATGACAAAAGTAGTTTAAAGGAGTTGATATACTTGTATTCATTAGAATGATGAGCAACTATATATTTACATACATATATATATACATATATATACATATACATATTGTGTCTACGGATTGACAAATGAGCGGTGGCCGCTTGTGAAAAAAATTGCCTGTCTAGCGAAGATAGGTGAAGCAAAAAGAAAAGAGAGAAAGAGACAGAGAGAGTAAGGAATCCCCAAAACGCGAAATACATTGAAGAGAAAAATAACCGGAGTCTGAACGTTCGTTCACAAACCCACATAGAAAGAGAAAAAAGAGAGAGGGAAAGAAACAGAGAAGATAGAAGGAAGATATTAACTGTGAGATAACGTACCAAGAAGAGAAAAGGGACCCGATAAATCAAAGGAATGGATGGATAAGGCAGAGGAAAGCACCAAATGACAAATTTCCGCAATAGATGGCGCCACCAGACGTTAATCCTGACCACGGTCCAGATCTAGACCGTGATCCTGACAAACGAAAACTATGAAAACCGGAATTCTTATTCCAATTCTCGTTTATGAACATTAATGCCTCTCTCTCCCACCCGGCTCCATGAAAATGAGAATTTAATGAAGAATTAGACATTGGAAATCTCGTTCGCGAGGGAACGTCTCCAGTTTGCTTTCCGAAAAAGATTCAGCAAACGGAATGACGCGATTTGGAGATCCGGTCAAATATGACATGATGACGAAGAGATAATGAAAAGGATTCTCGTCAGCACTTTAGAATGGAATATTTTTTAATTTTTTTTATTTTCAGCTTCGTCATTAAATGGCGCTTAAGGAGGAGTGGTACGGGGACATTTTCTAGTATTTTTTTTTTTAGCCAAACTTTACATAATGCAACCATTATTAAAGGCGGTGTCACAATAGTACGTTCGCTGGGATCTTGTGTCTTTTCAACAAACATCACAGCAATTGGCCATTTGCACAGGCGTTCTCCCATGAATACTTGTTTTCTGCACCCAACTGTGTACCAAGGAATCAGAAATAAATGCGAGCATAATTTAGCATATTACCACCAGACATCATTCCCAAAAGCCAGTAGATCAAAATTTAAGCTACGCAAGTTTTCGTCATGTCATACACCACTAATTAATTTGAGCATTATATCTGCATTTCAATAACGGCTGCATAGTGCATAGTTTATTAGCAATATGCTAAAATAACATGCTTGTGTGACTCCATTTTTGACAGCCTCAAAAATAAGTAATCAGTTGATTAATGAAGGTTCCTTCCATTAGTAAACTCAAGCCAAGAATGAATAGCGCTATTTTGTGGTTTAAGAGCTTACAATATTTCATTTCCGTGGTTGTCTCATGGCACTAAATCTCCAATGTTTGTTGTAGTTTTCAGTATCAAACAGAGTACGGTAACTCAATCCTTCAGTTTGGTTGTCTTTTTGTATTTCATGGTACTTGGTTAATATTCCCCATAGTCAACCTCTGTTAATGTTTTGAGTATATCTTGAACACTACTTTTTTATTTTATCCCTTTGCTCAGAACGCTATTTGTGTAATTCAGAAGAGATATCGCTTTTATTTTCAGTTATTTTAAGAAAACGTTTCTTCAATTTTAAATCCGTAAGAAACCAATTTTTTATTCAGTTACTCAACTTTGTTTTTTTTTGTTTTTTTAAGAATATTTAAATCTTAAGAGAGGTTGATCTTTTCCCTTTTTCCGGCAAAATTACCTCAGCTTTGTTTACAAACCCTAAAATAAATCGTTCTCTATTTCTGTATTTTTCCAGTGCACGAATGCTGCTTTGTGTGGATGTCCGAATGGAAATTACTTTTGTATTTAATATCCTGTTGCAACGAACGTTTCTTTGTGTATAAGTCTTTAGGTAGACCCCATTTTTGTAAGATATTTTCAATATAAACGAACTGCTGTGACTTGTAAGATGAATCCCCCTTCTTGTGACATGTTAATTTTTAAGGCACAAGGAATTATTCTTTTTATGTTATTTATTTATTATTTATTTATTTATTTATTTATTTATTTTCCAAAATGTTGGGCATAGTGCGAAATATTCTACGCAGTGACATTCTTAGCTTAGGTATACGAGCGACTTAGCAACAGCGTTCGTTGCGAAATTGAATCCGCAGTTAACTTCTCAGCTTTTAAAGGCTTTAAAGCATAAACAAACGTCGATGCAGACGTTATTCTTACTAGGAGGGTAAACAAACTTGTCCAAGAGCTAACATAGTTCACGCCTTGTAGCCATAACGACAAGCAAGGCCACGTTACTACAGCTGTGACCCGATACTGTATAGAAGCTTTGAAGATTTTCGCATTTTTATTGGGTAATGAAAAATTTATTTATTTATTTTTTTTTTTTGCTACTCCGTTTGTATTAGGTGATTACGAGAGTTGTTGTCATCGCTACTACTACTACTACTACTACTACTACTACTACTAATAATGCAAAGAAAGAGAAGGCGAAATAGTTAATTATCACTTCACAGTAAGTTAAAGTTCCTGGATGGTTGCAGTCGAATTTTGAGAGATAAGGATTCCTTCTCTCTCTCTCTCTCTCTCTCTCTCTCTCTCTCTCTCTCTCTCTCTCTCTCTCTCTCTCTCTCTCTGTTTTTATATTCTGGCGATTTCGTAAAACTGAGTTGGTAGTTATTGTAGTAATTACAGATATTTCCTGACAGGAAAAATATAAAGTACTTTGCTTTTACCTCCCTTTTCTCATCTTTCTTACCAGGTGTCAGTGACATATACAAGTTCTTTATTTCTTCCTCTCCAAAGCAAGATTTGCAATTAGGATCATTCACACAGAGCAGAACATAAACTTTATGTTACGTTCGGAAGATCGCTAGTCTTTTGAACAATAAATTTTTGCAACCTTGAGTTTGGCTAGTGCCTGGATAGGCGGCTACAGCTATTTGAAGGCAGAAACATTTTAGTAACACTGCTGGTCTTCCTGTCTCTGAAATAAAGTAAAAGTTGTGTTTAATCTGTAGTTTGGATGAATAATCATTAGTTAAAACCCGTTCTCTACTGGCGCATGAGCTGCTGTAATCATTTGTTGGGGAATGTGGATGCAGTGACAGTGCTAAAAAATCATTATTAGGAATTTTACCTTATTTTTTAGATGTTTGATTTGGTTAGTAATAAATCCCAGTAAACCCGAGAAATCCAAAAAAGTGATTGAGTGTATTCACTGATGATTAATTGATTCATGATTGAAGACTCAGTTTGAAGAGCGATTCCTTTAAGGAAAGTTGAATTAGACGTTAGCAGACCCCACTAATTTTCTGCTGTATCCAAATTTGAGTCGTTGATGATAGTAATATTCTTTGTCTTAAGCACTCTTTAATATGCAGTGTTTGCCTCATGGTGACCCGTTATCACAAGAAACCCCTGAGGCCTGTTTAGTGTCAGTAATAATTAAAGGAGCTGCTGTATTATACTTCAAATGTTCGTCCCCCATCCAAGCAGAAACCAGAGGCTACAGATGTAGGACACACTGCTTGGAGTTCATTGTCGGTATCCCAACCATGTACTGACCAAATACAGTGTTGTTTAACGTCACTGATCAAAAGGAACGCTTTAGCACGGCACTCACTCGTTGCTTTTCATCAGCCGATGAAAATACTGTACTGTCAGGTATCTTGAAAATTTTTCAACCTTACTTTCCAGTGTCGTGTTCCTTTTGGGATAAGTTACTTCACTGCTTACCTTCAATTTTGTATTATTCAATTTAATAATCCTTAACCATTCTCAAGGTTAGTTTAACGCTTCTTCCTTATTAGATCCCAGTCTGTTTTATTTTCCATTTTCATCCGTTGGGAAAATGTGATTTATATGACATAGACTTGATCGTCACATTTTTCCTAGAAAAAATTCGATAGGGTAAAAGAGAGAGAGTAGGAGGACAGGAATTCTTGAGACAGAGAGAGAGAGAGAGAGAGAGAGAGAGAGAGAGAGAGAGAGAGAGAGAGAGAGAGAGAGGACGTTCTTAGAATCAAGGAATGTATTAAGAGAGAGAGAGAGGCAGAGTTTCTTAGAATCAAGGAATGTATTGAGAGAGAGAGAGAGAGAGACGCGAGTTTCTTAGAATCCAGGAATGTATTAAGAGAGAGAGAGAGAGAGCGGTGAGTTTCTTAGAATCAAGGAATGTATTAAGAGAGAGAGAGAGAGAGAGATAGGCGAGTTTCTTAAAATCAAGGAATGTATTAAGAGCACATATAAAAAAAACAGGGAGATCAAAATATTAGAAGCCAAATAAGATTATAGCTGCGCACTGTGGGCTGAAATCTTGTAATTAATTTTCCGCTCGCCATTTCCTTTCCATAAAAACGGTCAGAGGAGCAAAAAGGAAAAAGAGTTCTCCATCTAAATTGGATTTCTTAGAAAATTAAAAAAAAAAATTACTAACTTCTGAAGTTTTAATCGACCCCAAAAATTATGATTATTTTTTTTTAAAGTAGGGCGTTTCTCATTCCATTTTATCCATAGAATGTCTGAATGGAAAGTTAGCACCTTACGGTATGTCTTGAGGTTTGAGCCTAATTATTTTTTTCACCTACAGAGAGTTCCTTTTTTGTGAACGATCAATGTCACGAAATATCAAATTATATTAAAAAAAATTTATCACTTAGTTTTTTTTTTTGAACGATCACTGCCGCGAAATATCAAATCGTATTAAAAAAAATTCACCACTTACATTTTTTTGTGATCATTATCATGAAATATCAAATCATATATACTTAAAGTTTTTCTTTTGTGAACGATCAGTGTCACGAAATATCAAATCATATTATAAAAAATCCGTCACATTTTTTTTGTGAACGATCAATGTCACGAAATATCAAATCATATAAAAAAAATTCGTCACTTACATTTTTTTGTGAACTATCAATGACACGAAATATCAAATCATATTGTATAAAATCCATCGCTTAAATTTTTTTGTGAACGATCAGTCACGAAATATCAAATCATATTAAAAAAAAAATCATCACACAATTTTTTTGTGAACGATCAATGTCACGAAATATCAAATCGTGTTTAAAAAAAATCATCACTTACATTTTTTTTGTAAACGATTAGTGTCACGAAATATCAAATCATATTAAAAAAATTCATCTCTTAATTTTTTTTTGTGAACGATCAATGTCACGAAATATCAAATCTTATTAAAAAATTCTTCATATACATTGTTGTTATTTTTGGCGGGTTTTAGGGCTTTAATGATTTTTATGCGTTGTCATATATTATGTGGATTCGTATTAATCTTTAAACTACTTTGAAAGGCCCATCGTGTAATTGCATTTTTATCAGTGGTTTTTTCTGCATGTAGATTCTCTTCAGAAATGATTATAGGACAAGCAATCGTATGCATCTCTGCATGTTGTGGCCATCACTGTGTTATTTTCATCTGCATATCCTTCTATATTTATTCCTTCGATGCTACTTTAGCAAACAGCGAATGAAGAAGTACCGATACATGGAATCCTAAATCAAGGACCATTGTGCTACGAAAGCATATTTTGCAAAAAGGTAAATTAGGAGCCTCTTACTTTCACTATAAAGAATAACCCCCCCCCCCCCTCCGTTCATTTCATTTTCTGTCTGATAACGTCTTGCAAACACTCGAGAGAAATTGCAAGAGAAGACAAACTGATCTCTGAGGAAACTTACACCGGGTGGGCGGTCGTGCAGGTGCATTAAGCAGAGTCCATAATACACGATACGAGGATTCATTAAGTACTTTTATGGCACTCATAAAATGGCCACTTAAAGGGCTTAAGGGAAACTGATGACAGTGCGTTGGTTAGTTCCTTTAAAGCGTAGGAGAATAAACCTACAGAGGAAAGAAATGAAGGTTCAAAAGGGGAAAGACCATGGGCGGGGGAAAGATAAAGGAAAGGAAGGAAAAAGTATATCTTAGTTTAACCAGACCACTGAGCTGATTAACAGCTCTCCTAGGGCTGGCCCGAAGGATTAGATTTATTTCGCGAATTATGTGGCTAAGAGCCAACTGGTTACCTGGCAACGGGACCTACAGCTTATTGTGGAATCCGAACCACATTATGACGAGAAATGGATTTCTATCACCAGAAATAAATTCCTATAATTCTTCATTGGCCGGTCGGAGAGTCGAATGCTGGGCCAACAGCGTGCTAGCCGAGAGCTCTACCCACCCCTCCAATGAAGAACTAGGAAAGGAGGAAAAATCTACGTAGCAAAGGGAGGAAAGATGGTGTAATTTTAGTAAGCAAATTCAAAGGAGTAAAGATTGTGATGGGAAATTCAGTAAAGGGAAGATATATGGTAAGCTTAAACTTTCTTGAATGCTTGATGTTTTTCCTTGCTTAACCATTCATAAAAGCATAAGAATACGAGTATATGCGTAAAGGAGTGTGATTATTCAGAATGGCTGGTTCAGAATGCTCTTCAGTTATGCAAAACAACGGGCTGTCTTGTAAAAGACTGATGAAAACCAAGAGATCTCCAGTAAATAAAACGACACATTGAAAAACAAAGGTTCTTCTTTGTATTAAAAGACTAGTTGGTAAAATGAATTCATCATGTAATAAGACCGTTTCGTGGAAGAGATAAGATTGTTCTTAGCCATTTGAAAATAAAATTTGTCGAAAAATCGATGGGTTCCTAGTATGAACACTGACAGTCCGGTGGAAACAGAAGCGTTATTCAACATTTATAAAATGAATGTGAGAAAAATAAGAGAGAAAGTGTAGAGGAAACGCAAGGAAAGATCCGTGCGGCAATGAAGGGCGCCAAGGAAAGAGAATTTATGGCTTTGTCCCCAAAAGACAAGAGTTTGTTACATTCTGGTTTGGCAGAAGACACGGAGGTGTTCTCATAATTCCAAGTGTATTTTCTCACCTTGTGAAACTTCTTTTCTCTATATTACTTATTACTCTGTTGCAAATCAAAAATGGTTTATAGATATATTTTAGTGATGTGCTTAATTAGAATTTGTGAAGAAACTTAGGTGAATATCTACTGATCAAAATGTTGACTGATAAGGAATGAAAAGAGAGTATGTATGATGGAGGTGAATGTCAGAATATTTGAGGGTTGCTGATGAACTACTGATGAGGCTTTTGTGTACGTTTATGAAGTTGATGTGATATAAAGGTATCATAAGATTTATTAACCTTGGAATGTCATCCTTAATTCAACAGTGAATTGATGACTTTGCAGATTTTATGGTCTTGTGTATTTTTTTGATACCAGTCCATCCCAGAAGATACCGCTTTTACGGGGTACAGTAATGGCATTCACTTCTTCGATAGAAAGATTTCTTACCCGTTACTTCGTTTATCATTTTAGTTTTTAAATGTTTCTTCTCAGCATTATGACGTTTCTCCTAACAGAGGGATTCTCTAGAGAAAACAAGTAAAAAATGCGCCGAAGTTTCTTCTGCGCAATTGAATTTTCTGTACATCCTATAATCAAGGCCACCGAAAATAGATCGATCTTTCGGTGGTCTCGGTATCATGCTGTATGAGCCGTGGCCCATTAAACTTTAACCACGGGCCGGTGGTGGCCTGTCCTATATAGTTGCCTGATGCACGATTATGGCTAATTTTAACCTGAAATAAAATTTTTAAAAATGCTGAAGCCAGAGGGCTGAAATTTGGCATTTTTAATGACTGGAGGGTGGATGATCAACATACCAATTTGCAGCCCTCTAGCCTCAGTAGTTTTTAAGATCTGAGGGCGGACGGACGAGCAAAGCCAGCACAATATTTTTCTTTTACAGGAAGCCAAAAAAACGATCGTCATCGCCGCGTTCTTGCGTTACTTGCTGAATCGGAGATGAGGCCCCGTTCAGGCACCTAGTGCAAGTTAGCCGCTTTATATGTCTGCACAAATGGCGCATCAGCTGCACGTTGAAGCCTCTAAACACACCGCATCATTCGCCTCGATTTTGGTCGTCCTGGATATTAAAAGGCATCCACTTCATCTGCCCAGCATATTCTAGTTCTTTCCTTCCTTCCTCCTAACGCTTCCCAGATATACAGTCTTTTTGCCATTCTATAGATCTTCATTCTTTCCATATGACCAAATCATCTCAAAACATTCCGATGCATTCACTCACCTAGTTATCGTTTATCTACATATTTCTCACCCTTTCAATTCATCTAACACGACATACTGTGCTACTGATATGATCCCAGTATCAACTACTTTTTCTTTCATTTGCAGTCAAGTCAAGATCCACATTTCACTTGTGTAAAAAAGATTGGCTGAAACCCTTTATACTTTCCCACATTGGCTTCAATGCCATTAAATGTTATCCAATCTCTTGCTAGTCATTTATGCATAATCTCTCACCTTTGCTTTAGTAGTTGTGTGACTCACCTCGTCTCTCATTCTACCCATCATCCATTATTCATTCTATAATACCTCTATGAATCAACTGTTACCATTATTCCATTAACCATATTAACATTCTATTGCTTCGTCCTTTTGGTTTCCATTTACCCTTACACCCTTACTATTGCTCACATTTACTCTCAACTATCTCCTCTTGCAAACACTTCCAAATGCTCTCAGTAGCTTTAAAGTTTTTCTTCACTATCCATAATCAGTACTTCGTCGTCTGCAGGCGTCAGTCATTCCGTAGTCCATTCACAGTTTATTTTCTTATCATGCAACCTTGCACCAACATCTAATGTCCTTTCGCATCAGTCCATCCATAAAAATATTAAGCACCCTTTGTCTCGTATCCACTGTATATATATATATATATATATATATATATATATATATATATATATATATATATATATATATATATATATATATATATATATATATATATGTATGTATGTATGCATGTATGTAATGTATGTATGTATGTATGTATTCTTCCTTTTCCGTTAACCAACTGAGAATTTAGTCAAGACAAGCAAGCAATAAATCCTTAGATTTACACTCGGGAAATAGACTCTTAAGAGTGAGATTAAGGGGCCAGATTTATGGAAAGATTTCCGGCCATCGTAGACATTTTCAAGAAGAAGAAGAAGAAGAAGAAGAAGAAGAAGAAGAAGAAGAAGAAGGAGAAGAATCTACCCAAAAGAAGCCGAGTGAAGAATGACGGAAAGACGAGAGCGCAAACGGAAGCGAGGGTGCCGAATGAATTTTTTTTTCCTTGTTATTATCCTTTGACCGGAGATGAATGCACTGGATGCTGCGAAACGACATCAAGACTAAGGATGAAGCTGGAAATGTTTTCGAAGTGCAAATGGAGTAAGTGAATGATCGGATAACGTTAATGAAGATGAAAGGGAAGAATGTAGGCTTTATGAAAGAATATGACACAAGCACATATATACATACCACCACATATTTATTATATTTATGTATATGTGTGTATACATATATGTTTATATATGTGTGTGTATGTATGTGTGTATATACATATATTTTTTATACACGTTTGTGTATTAATTTATGAATGTATATAGTCAACAATACGTCTTCTGTGATAGAGGTGCTCCCAGAAGCGAAACTAGATAAACATCACCGCAAAATTCACACTTTTAACAGCTAAATCGGAGCTTAGCTTCATCTGCAAGAGAGCTTCCGCAACATTGGGCTCTTGCAGATATTTCAATGGAAGCTCATCAGTATTCCGTCAAACCACACTACCCTCCACGCTATTTACATTACAAAATGATTTATTTAACTGATATCATAATGGAACGAAGTACTTCATAGTCTTTTTTTTTTTTCATTAATATACCTAGTGGAGAAGGTTTTCAGTGTACCATTTATTTGTGTATTACTTTTTGTAATCCATATTATCGTCATTCTTGGAACATGTCTATAGAAAGAGCATAGAAAGCAGTGACTATTATAAGCAATAACTTGTTCGTTAAACCAACGATCTTGTGAACAGCGCATTGAAACAACGTTGGACTGTGGGTTTGTTCAGCACTTGGATGGGTGACCCTTAATGAATGGCAGGTGCTGTTGGCAAATAATCTCCAGTCTATTGGTAGAAACGTCCTTTTTGGGAGCGGTAACTGGTCACAACGAGGCCTAGAAACCAACTGAATAACTATGTTCAGGCAACTCTAAGGGTTCTTATTTCAAATAAGGGTGGAAGGGCGTGGGAAGAAATTGCAACGGAGAAATTAAACTGCAATTTGGAGGTGCAATTAGTCAGTGAGATTTCGTGATTACGGGTTAAAATATTATCGCCGGAGCCTGAAATTGTGTTAAGATGCTAATACAGAGAGAGAGAGAGAGAGAGAGAGAGAGAGAGAGAGAGCGGTTTCTTATCCTTGGCTTGTGTTCTCTCTCTCTCTCTCTCTCTCTCTCTCTCTCTCTCTCTCTCTCTCTTTGATGATCTTCCCTGTAGGAAGCAAAGTCTTTCACTTCCTCCTCTTCGTTGCTTTCTCTTCTTGTTTTAATCTTTCCTTTCATCCCAGTTGCTTAGGTGAAGGTTTTCTAGGGAAATTCTTGTCCCTTCACTTCGTTGCGCACCTGGTTTTAGAAAGTAGTTTAACCAGACATTAAGCTGAAAATATGACCAAAACGAACTCTGTTAATATATATTGATAATAATAAGCGCTCTTCTTTTTCCCAATCCCCTCAGCCATTCCATATCTCGTTTGCTGAGGATCTGGAGTAAACATGGCATTTAGGTACCCATTCCGCTGGCCTTTGCATTGATAAATTTGTATTGTATATTTTTACATGATTTGCAATTTTAGTGGTCAGAAAATGGAACGTACCAGAAGCTTTTTTAAGAAGGACGTATAGGCTGGTTAAAAATTCTGTCCAGTTTTCACGAGTTTCTGAAGTACTGGTTAACAGAAAACCAGTTATATATTAAGTGTATATCACCAAATCAGATAGAAAATTTGACAAAAATAGCTTAGAAGTTTCAAGTAACTTTCGTCATTGCTTTTCTGCTACCTTGGGCCATCGACGGATGGTCTCTAGTTTGTCAATTTTCCAGTTGTATTTTAACAGAGAACTTTCGCTATCATAACTGATTCCTGATCCTCTCTTTCTGCCGAGAGCGACCGACTTTGCTGAACAGCGGCACTAAACGCAGTAAATGTGCCACATTTGACGAACTTCTCATTTCCAGAGGCCTTTTAACCCTCACACCGTTGGACTGTGGAACAGTCTCCCTGAGGATGCTGTGCAATTAGAACCTCAAAAAGTTTAAGTGAAAATACAGTGAATCACCACTCTAAAATAATTCATCTTGTACTTTAATCATTAACTTATAATTTTGAGTATTTATTTGTTAATTTATTGATTTATCTTTTTTCTTTTCTAATAACTGATATCTTCTCTCTGCATTTCCTATCTCTTTCAAATGAACACCAGATTCTTTGGAAGCTTGAATTTCAAGTCAGTGGCCTTTGTGGGCTTGTTCCATATGAGTAGAATGTATCATCTGAATAATAATAATAATACGTAAATTCTTTTTTTAAAATTTTTATCATTACGTATATTGCGAGTTTATGCCTTCAAAAGTGTCGACACCGATATTCCCGACCTTAGGGATTATACATACCTTACCCAAGTTCGAACCAAGGTGCCTTCATTCTGCTTACGTCGATTTAGGCCTCTGAAGAGGTAGGCTACCGCTGCTGCCGCTGGCTAGAGAATGACAAATGTAGAAGTAAAGTTTATTACCCATAGATTCTCATGGGGTAAATACACACACACCCAGCGTTTTGAAATATCCTCATCCCATCTAAAGCCTGAAGAAAGAAAACCTGTGGAGAGATTAGGAATTCATTATTGACCATAGAATTATGAATGTTGAATCAGCGTTCGATTTCAGTAATAACTGCCTTTATGAAATACATTTTTGAAGTATGTGTTGATCAATGATGCCATTCCTTGTCTGATCGAGGCATCGGAGGTAGAGAAAGATAATGGCGAATGTGCTTCGATGTGTGAGGGCAGTATCAATAAATTATAAAAAAATGATTTCAGAGAATGAAATGTGAGAGAATAATCACAGCTGCCAAATCACCAAAAAGTAATAAGAGATTTGTGTTTGGGAGGAAATTTTAACCGGTAAATAAAATAAAAGAAATATTTTTCGAATGTAATGGAATGGAATATATTATTTCGGCCAAAGGCCAAGCGATGGGACCTATAAGATCATTCAACGCTGAAGGAGAAATTGAGAGTAACGGGATGAAAACCTCTCATTTGCACTACGAAACAATTGTTAGGAGAGGTTGCAAAGTAAGATGGAAAAAAGAGAACATGGACGGAGGTACAGTAAAAGGAATGAAATGGAACTTATATGATTTGAGTAAAAGATTTTAAAATGCAAAATCTTTTTGAAAAAATGCATCAATAAATCCGAGAAAATTTTGCATTGTCTCGGTGTTAAAAAAAAGAAATCAAAATTTTCTGACAAAATGCGAGTATGGCCTCTCGTACTCCCGTTAGCTGTAGAGCCATTACTCATCCTTCCGGTAATCTTTGCGCGCCTCGCCCATGTTGCGTTTTTCCAACAGATAAATCTGTTTTTTTTTTTTTTATGTGAGAAATTTCTTTTGTTATTGGTTTCAGCTCCAGTCACTCAGAAGGTGGAAATTGTTTTTTTTATTATTTCATATATTTGTTTATTTACTCACCAATAATTCTTATCCTATATTTATTACGTTTTTTAACGCTTTATGGTCAGATGAATGGCCTTTTAGCTTGTATAATAATAATAATAATAATAATAATAATAATAATAATAATAATAATAACGTTTATGATAGATAGCAATCTAACAACAAAAGAATTTCTATAATCACATTGATCATATTTTTGTTTTGCGACGTTTTTCCTCGATTTCTAAAGGCATTTTTTCTAAGTCTGAAACAATAGGAAATTAACCTCTGCCTCAGCCTCATAACACTGTCTCTCTCTCTCTCTCTCTCTCTCTCTCTCTCTCTCTCTCTCTCTCTCTCTCTCTCTTCTCTCTCTGTCACATACTAAAGGCATAAACCAAAGTAATCCTCAGAACTGAAATTCAGTTATTCAAAATCTCTCTCTCTCTCTCTCTCTCTCTCTCTCTCTCTCTCTCTCTCTCTCTCTCTCTCTCTCTCTCTCTCTCTGTCACATACTAAAAGGCATAAACCAAAGTAATCCTCAGAACTGAGAAATTCAGTTATTCAAATCTCTCTCTCTCTCTCTCTCTCTCTCTCTCTCTCTCTCTCTCTCTCTCTCTCTCTCTCTCTCTCTCTCTCTCTCAAAAAGGCTATACACGCTCAATGAGGGTTACTCTATAAAAAGTGTTCCTTTTATTATTGTATGAATGCCTTGAAATTATACGACCTAACCGAACGATCGTTAATTCAGTGTAAACCCTATCTTAATGGAAATGCTGAATTCTTAAATATATATTTTTTATATTGAAGGAAGAGGCTTTCAGTGTCTCAAAGGGTAACGAAGAGGGAAGGGCTCTTGAAAATTTACCCCTCCAAAGTGTTCCCGTTTTCCCACTATTCATCAGTGTCGGTTCAGAAGTCAATATGTGCTCCTGTCGAAGTTTAGTCTGTGTTTAGTAATTCTGACTAAACAGTCTTCTGTACGCTGGAAAATGCCGTTAAGGTCGGGCCCCAGCTTTGGAGAAAAGAAGGGAGTTGGGCGCAGGGTCCGAGTTCCTACTTTGAAAAACTAGCGTTAATGATACTTGCCTACAAATCTTAGTAATCTCTCTTTCTCCCTTCACTATATGAAAAGGTAAATGAATGAAAATCATCGGCATGCTTGCCATACTACTGTGTGTATGTATGTGTATATGTATATGTATATATATATATATATATATATATATATATATATATATATATATATATATATACTATACATACATACATACATACATATATATATATTTATGTATGTATATATATAATGTGCGTGTATATATACATATGTGTGTGTATGTGCAGTGCCTCTGCGTGTGTGCCTTCAAGTTTCAAAATGCATGCTATGTATGCTTGCATTATCCTGTCAGAGAAAGTGCCTCTCTCTCTCTCTCTCTCTCTCTCTCTCTCTCTCTCTCTCTCTCTCTCTCTCTCTCTCTTTTCAAGTAAGAAAAAATGTTATTTTTTCATCTATAGTTTTGACTGGCTGGCCTGTATGGAATTGCTTTGCTAAATTAATTTGACGTAATTTATCGAATTTATAATTTATCCAATTCATAATTTATCGAATTATCAGTCCAAAATTTCCTTGTCAAATAAATTTCTACCGAACCATTTGTATTTTGTGGCATATTTTCCCGTATTTGTTCAAATGCTCTTTTATTCTTTGTCCTTTCTTTGGGTTTTTCTTCTTCTGTGTTTACTTTTCATCGAGTTGTCTTCTCCCGTTTTCCTTTGTGTATCTTCTGTCCCCTCGTGTTTATGCCGTTATCATATTGTATTCTTTCGTGCTGAATTTTATTCACGTTTATTTTATCGTGTTTTTCTTTGCGTTTATCTCTTCTTGTTAATTCCCCTTCTTATAGTGTTTTTTGGTCTCCATTCATATGAATTTCTCCTTTCCTTTGCTTATTTCTTCGTGCTTATTTATTCGTATTTCTTGCTCATCACTATTCGCTTAGTGTTTAGATATTCTCTCGTCTGTTCTCTTGTTATCGCGTTAATTTTGGTCATTTTGTGCTAGCTGTTTCTTCCTTTCTTCCTGCCATCTCTTTTCTTGATGTTTCTTTATCCCGTCTTCTTGCTTCCCCTTCGCTGTATGTTTGTCCCATGTTCCTTCATTATTGATTTTCCTTTCCATGTTTTTTTTTTTTATTTTCCACTTCCTTCGCTGATTTTCTTGTATTTACAATTATATTTATCTTGCATTCGTGCTTCCATTCTTCGTTGTAGTTTTCTATAAAAGAAAACTATTGTGCCGACTTTGTCTGTCCGTTCGCACTTTATTCTGTCCGCTCTTTTTCTGTCCGCCCTCAGATCTTAAAAACTACCGAGGCTAGAGGGCTGCAAATTGGTATGTTTATCATCCACCCTCCAGTCATTATAAAATACCAAATTGCAGCCCTCTAGCCTCAGTAGTTTTTGTTTTATTTAAGGTTAAAGTTAGCCATAATCGAGCATCTGGCAACGATATAGGATAGGCCACCACCCGGCCGTGGCTAAAGTTTCGTGGGCCGCGGCTCATACAGCATTATACCGAGACCACCGAAAGTTAGATCCATTTTCGGTGACCTTGATTATACGCTGTAGCGGCTGTACAGAAAACTAGATTTCGCCGTAGAAACTCCGACGTATTTTTCGTTTTTATTTCTATCCATCCCTGATTTTGCTCACCTCCTCTCGTGCTTATTTCCCTCTGTTTCATGTTTAGTTGTGTTTAGTTTCTTCGGTTTTATCTCTCTTATTGTTCTCTTTTATCTTCCTTGCCTTCGCGGTTGTGCCACTTCAGTATATGGAGGTTATATCTGCACTCTGTTGTCGTTTTTAGTTGTTTGTTATTTAAGTGATCTGAGTGTCTTTGTTTCCAAACCTGTTTGTCATCTCATTTTCTTAAGTTTCGTGTGTGTATTTTGGTATGATGTTCAGTATAAGTGCGAGTATGATGTATGGTGTGATAAGCTATTTTGGAAAATTAGTAATTGGTAACTCGTAGCGCGAAGGATGCTTGAATCAGTAGGAGAGAAAGGACAGAATGTAATTGAGATCAAAGAGAAACTGTCAGAGAGAAAGTAGACACTGCTCTGTATATCTTTATAAGAAGTAAAAACACCACAAGAAATTTAGGTTCACGTTTTCTTTCGAAGATCTCCCCAGCTTTTTTATATATTCTCTTCCGTGTCTGCATCTTCTTCTCTCATGCAACATCAGGATGAAAAAGAGAGCTTCCCTGAAGATGAAAGAATCTCGTGTTCCTCTCAGAGTTATGCCGACATCTCTCTCTCTCTCTCTCTCTCTCTGTCTCTCTCTCTCTCTCTCTCTCTCTCTCTCTCTCTCACCACAATTTAATGATTTATTTTGCTATTCCATAGTAAGTGTATACACTCTTAAAATAGCACATCTCCCATTCATAAGAGATTAATTTATGCTAATGTACTTTACAGTACATTTGTGCACTTACAATATGCAATAACTTACATCAGTGTATATTTACTGTACAAATATATACTGACGGAATGATATATTTTAACATTTACCGATCTCTTAGTATAAACAATTAATTATTGAACCTCAGTGTATATCTCAATCAGCAGTCGTGTTTGGTAAATTAATCTCTATTAATATTCATATTCATATTCAGATTGTAATGCCCAAATACGCAAACGTACCTAGAGGGTAAACAAGGCGCGATGGATTATTATCATTATTATTATTATTATTATTATTCAAAATTAGCAAGCATTCCTATGATAACGACTCGATCCTATTGCGGCCTCATTGATGTTAAGGACGTGTGGGATTGGGCGAGTGTGCGGAAGGGGGCGGGGGATATGGGGGAGAGGGTTACTTGGACAAGAAGGGGGCGCACTCATTTGACCGATCTGAATTCCAGATAAAAGAGACGTGCCCCGATAACGAGGAACATGCCTTCAAAAACATCGTCGCAGGAACTTGTAACGGATCTGGTAATAGTCGATAATATTATGTGTTACAATGATGCCGAGTTCCGTTAGAGTGAGTAAAATTGACGAGATGAAAATGGTTTAGTAACCTTGTGAAAGGAATGTATTAGTTTTCATTTCCTTCACTCAAAGCTTATTTATTTATTTTCTTTAAGATCGTCTGCCCCTGGTCTCCTTAAAAGGGTTTATCCACTGGGCTTGTTTTCTCGGATGTACCTCTCATGAACAACTCTGTTTATAACATCTGCTTATTTAGCGAAGTGTTCAAAGTGATGTGGTTATCTGGGTCACTGCGACACATAATATCCAGAACATTTATTAGTGTATTCATTTTTTTGCGCGTTGATTGATTTTGTGTGACGTTCCATGTGTTTGCTTTTAGAAAAACTGTGAAACTCTCTCGAAGAGTTTGATTAAAATTTCCCCATTTACACACAGCCTCTCTAAAAGTATTCATATGGAGATCAATTTGAAGTAAGAGCACGTGCTTTTGAACTGAAAATGCATGTGTTTTAAGTACATTTGCATTATCATTAGCATACGTTTATACTTTAGAATATAACAAGTTGTGTATTTTATTACGCCGATGACTTGTTTGTGTAATGTGATATTATGATGCTAAGGCGATCAGTCACTTATTAGGTTTCATAAGCAGGCTGACAAACAGATGGAAAAAATGTATACTAACCACTCCTTTTATGCATGTTACAAAGTGGTTCATTTTGCTTTGGAAAGTTAGTAGATCGTAACGACACTAATTAGCATAACCGTTTGCATTCGTCTGGAGACTGAAAATAAATTGATAGATAAATATTCAGGAATAAGCAAACGATGTATACAATACATATATATATGTGTGTGTGTATTTATATGTATAAAAATATATATATATATATATATATATATATATATATATATATATATATATACAGCTATATATATAATTATATATATATATTTATATATATATATGTACATATATAATATATATATATATATATATATATATATATATATATATATACACATACATAATCTTTCATACATACATGTCCATTCATTCTTACCCCCTACATACCTCTTATCTTTCGCGTTTCCAGTGATGACCCTGAGATACAGCCCCTTCCCCATTTCAATAGGGTATTAAAAATGCAATATACCTCTTAATAAAAAAGCTGAATGAGTTTTGAGGTAATTTGCAAGTAAAGTTGTTATTAGCGAGTGGTCTTTTTTTTCACGGAAATATTTATACTTTAGCTATAATATCTTATCTTTCCTTTTATTCCCTGAATGGAGAGATATAAGTTGAAGAGAGAGAGAATAAAGAAATCAAATGATAATATTGTGAAGGTTTTCCTCCCAGTAGGATAGAATATCCTTGGTGTTATGTTTAATCTCTCTCTTTCGTTCATTTTCTCTCTCCACGCCAGCTGCGAACCAGAACTGTTGACTAGCAACCAGGTACAATATTCATTTCTTAGGTCATCAGAAGAACGTTGAACTGGTAAAGAAATTATTTTTAGCTGTTCCTTTCTCGCCCGACCTCGGTTGTGAGTCGAAGATGGAACCATTGCATCACAGCAGGGCAGAGAGAGAGAGAGAGAGAGAGCAATATCTGTGAGAAAGTGAGTCCATATATTTGTAGTGAAAATACCACCGCTACGGACTCTGAAAATAAGTCCCATAAACTCAGAGAGAGAGAGAGAGAGAGAGAGAGAGAGAGAGAGAGAGAGAGAGAGAGAGAGAGAGAGAGAGAGAGAAGCCCAAAACAGAATAGGGGTTTCACAACATCAAAGGAACAACCAAATGTAAACCATCCTGAAATATTTAGAATCTGGCTCTTGCCTTGAACTTGCCGTAGCTGCAGGTCAGTATTTTAACTTTATCAAATATTTTTACCTTTTTGAACTTGGAATTAAGCATTGATGAATTGTGAATGAAACTACCGATGACAGGATAAAAGAATAACAAGAATAATCTGTATAGTTATAGAATAGGACAAGAATGGCACGTTTTCTTAAAAGAATGCAGGCTTTGTTATTTGAATATGTATTGAATAAGTGGAGCTGGGAGTGAAAGCAGAAATATGGTGTTGATCACCCTATTAAAGCTTCCAACGTAAACAATCATCTTAGGCAGACAATGGTGTGCTTATTACTGGAGTGAGGTGAATAGCTGATGGTGAGTTCAACAACATTTGGAGGTGAGGTCCTGGTGTTGATCATAAACACACAGTTAGTCCTAGACAAGATAAGAAGCTCTGGTCATAAAACTGGCAGTGTTGACCCTATGTTTATATGCGACCTTTCACTATCTGTAAACCATCGTGCCCCTGTGTAAAAATAGATAGAAGTTTATGGGCCACAAAATTATAATTATTAAAAATACAAGTTTTTAAATATGATCCAGCGAAAGTTTTTAGAAAATACACAAATATCGTATGGATAAAAAGCATATAAAAACTGAACTCTTAGAAACCATAGTATATATTAGCATTTGATAGATTTCTCCTCCCTCTAGAAATTAGAGCAACTCTCAAAAAGGCATCCCACATTCACAAGTGGTGACATTGCAGAGGCAGTACACTAGCATACGTTATAGAGCCGTCAAATAAAGGGCTAAGTGAATACACATGAGACTTGCAGCGTACAGAAATGAGCTTCGGGCATCAGCGAAATAAGGTTTGGGTGTTGGCATCAGAAAGAATTGTTAGTGTCTAGGAACACGTGTGTAGGTGTGAAAATAATTGATTGACGAGGAAAAGATAGGTGCTGTAAATGACAGATGATTGGAGAATATAAAAAAAATAAATAAATAAATGGGAAGCTTGGAAGACAGAAATGCTGTAAAAAGAAAACAATTTGAGGCGAGTTATTGGTGAGTTGCCACATGACTCAGGCTGAAACTAACCTGAGAGAGAGAGAGAGAGAGAGAGAGAGAGAGGTTCTTACAAACCAAAGAGAAAAAATCGAGCAGTCAGCTTCATGAGAGGATGGGTCTAATGGTCAATGAAGAAAGTCATATGTATTTTTCTTGCATGTTGATATATTTTTGTATATATTTATCAATAATACATTATCTTTTATGGTGTTATATATATTCTTCCCGTTTTGTGTTTTTCCACACATGGGTATTCTCCCTGGGCAGGCTTTCTTTACAACACTATCGCTTCTTCCTCAAGACTTGGCTCTGTTAGGTTGCTTGAATCCAAAAGTCCGCGTCAGACCTCTTAATCTTTTCATAAAACCAGTTTAATCTATACCACCAAACCTCCGAGATATTATAAATGCGAACTGGCTGTTGAAGTCTTACCTTCACTAAGTGTACTAACGATTTGTAAAGGAAGCGAGTGTCGGCTCCCTCTCATTTGATTTTCATCAGTTCTTTTCGTCCTCCTCTCCCGGACAAGGGCTATTTCCCAAATTCTTCCAATTCCTTATATTTTTCCACCGATTTATCATTTAAAATCAGAAACCAAGTTCACATGGTCACCAACGAAGTCTCACGTAAAGCTTATAACCCATATACTGTGGTCACAAAAAAATCTATTAGATTGTGTTCTAAGCATTATTTTCTCACTTCTATGAGGATGTAATTTTTAGCCGTCTGCAAAACAATACCATTGCTTCCATTATAACCTTTTTTCTTCTTGACTACTTCCAGCTATCACTACCCAATCTTGAGAGATTAAACACTGATAAAGAAACTTTGGGTTTACGGGCCTCGAGAGAAATTGTTAAGTTTTTCGACCACGAAAACTTCTCTTTCGAAAGCGGGTCTTCTCCGAAAGGTAAGTTAAACTACAGCAATGGTTCTTAATCCCAGGGCCGCGACCCAACTTTTCAATGGGTCCCGAAGGGTTGTAACTTTATGGGCTTAGTATGTCCCCTGTACTTTTATTATAATAATAATTATTATTATCAGAGAAAATTTTGTATTAACAATACGTAATTCATTAATATCTAAGCAGAACATTATAGAGACACAGAACTTTCTTCCTCCACAGTGGTAAATCATAGTCTAATTATACATTTAATTTTATATCATGAGCCAAAAAGATTTTGGTTTTCTTTATACTAGTTAATGTATTATTTCTTTCTCACGGATCATTGTTATGCAGATGTGCTACTTGCATTAATAAAAATCTCTGCACGTAATTTATGTTTCTGTAACACGTTTCCATAAGCTTATTTATATAAAAAGAAAATGTTTATGAGGGCATGGGTCGACATGGTTAATTGGACAAGGTTTTGGGTCACTGCCAAAAAAGGTCAAGAACCACTGACCTACAGTCTGGGGGAATCTCAAACGACAATAAACTAGTATCAGACATACACTTCGTAATCAAATCTCAGATTCAGTTACACTAATAAACAAGAACAAGCTGCCACTGCCCCACACACAGAGTGGTGGAAGTGCAAACCAACAGTATCAGGCAAGATATTCTCGTAGTGTAAATAACGATCTTGTAGATGTATTTAAGTGCAAAAAAATTAAATATCCCCAGACTCTTTATATAAAAAAATCATCTTACAACACATGCTTGGTGTAATAGCAGACCATAATGCATATAAAGCCTCGTATTAAAAGATTTGTATGGAAGTTAAGGTATATCGGATACAAGTCATTTTATTCATTCACCGAATGAATAAAATAGAATGTATACTACTTTAATCTGAGAACCAACAACACGCTCATTCTCTATAAGAAGGATTATTATTATTATTATTATTATTACATATTATTATTATTATTATTATTATTATTATTACGAGCTTGTTGGCGCGCGCGTAGCCGAGGCTGCTGTCTTTCCTACCCTCCCGATCCATACCTACCCAGCCTCCGCCCGGGGTGAACAAACCGGTTTACAGGGGGTGGGTGGCTGTGTCATGTCTCCCGTACTGTCACCCGGTGGAGGACAAATAATAATAATTGTTATTATTATAGTTATTATAGCTTCAAGAAATACCATGAAGTGTTCAGAATTCTTAGGTCTTGTAAATCTAGTCATTATCGATAAATCACTTGTACGTTACAAGTCCCAAAAAGCTTTCGCTCTTACACAGAATGTCTCTTCAGATTATGGACGAACCTGAAGAGGTGCTTCGTTGAAAAACAGAAAGTTTATTTGGACTTACCTTACAGGTAAGATATTGGTAAAATGACTGGATTTTTAGACAAGAGTTGTTATCAATATTCATAATAATCACTCATATTTATTCCATCCCCAATATGCTTCAGCACTGCCAGTCGTTCCGATGAAGATATTACAGTACATAAGCAGTCTTTTGATAATACGGGGAACTCAGTCGAGATATTATTATGTTTCGGTTAGGATATGAAAGAAGACTTAGAGGATGGCCCAGGAAATCATGGAGAAAGACCATAGGCTGCTGCTTGGGCTTGTTATCTACGTTTCACCTATTCCGAGGTGCTAGTACTCAGAATTAATACTCTGTTAATCCTGCCAGTACTAAACACTGTAGTAAATGTAAAGTAGACCGCCGCTTTTGAAGATATATTTTATTAATGTAATTTGTCGACCACACAATATAGATATGGATGTATATGATGCTTTGATCCCCGAGGGAACCAAGTACTAAACACGGCCTCCCAGAAGCTTCCGCTATGCTTAGTACTAGCACCAAGTAGGTGACATGTAATAACAAGCCAAGTAGCATCGACCATAGATTATAACATAAATCTTGAGAGAGAGAAGGCCCATTTCACTTCTACCCCCATAACTTCGCAAAAACTATTCGCAAATACTATTATAATAATGATGAAGAGAAGGAATTTTGACAAGTCAAATCATTACTCATCTAACTTGTATTTTTTATGAATTACTGGTCGATATTAGGAAAGTCAGTCGAATTAGCCTCTTTAAATCATGCAGAAACAAGTACTATAAATACTATACCTATCAAATGTAACTGTTCGAAAATCTCTGGAAAATTTAGGGTAAACGACTTTCTTGAATTGAAAAAATCGCTAATTCTATGGTCCTAAACTTTTATAAATATATATATATATATATATATATATATATATATATATATATATATATATATACTTTATCTCTATATATATGTATGTGTGTAATGCATATGTGTGTGTGTGTGTGTATGTTTTAGGTAAAGGTTCTTCATTGATGCATACGGAAGGATTGAATGAAATTTTGCCCATTATTGGGGCCATCAAATATAAATTACTCGCACACCTGTGAACATTTTGCTATAATTCTTGGATTAGTGGATAGCAATTAAACATGGTTCATTGATGATTGGGTGGTTAACGCCACTTTAAAATTAGACCCTAATCTTATTAGACTTCGACAATCCCACATCGTAAATCAACGTCCTTGCCGTCTGAGGTATAAAATACAGTTTAAATTTTATATACATATATATATATATATATATATATATATATATATATATATATATATATATATATATATATATATAGAGAGAGAGAAAGAGGAAGCTGTTGTCCTGTCAGATATAACCAAATTTTCGACAAGTGCTTTTCCATGATCTGTTTGTATTGTACTTTTAACAACCGTTTGACATTCAAAAGCACTTTGCTTCAGCGTTTTGCTTATGTTTTCATTTTTATGGCATAGTAACCAGCCTCAGTGCTGGACAGTTGTTTTTTTGTTGTTGTAATGATAAAGCTGTAAGTGAATAACAGAAAGCTCACTTTAATATATATATACACATATATGTATATATATATATAAATAAATAATTTACATATATATCTATGTATATATGTATATATACATACATATAAATATACATACATAAAAATATATGTATATATATATACATTATATAAATATATATATATATAATATTATATATATATATATATATATATATATATATATATACTCTTATATATATATATATATATATATATGCCTGTATGTATATAGTTTGCCTTTTGTCTTTGTCTTTCTTTCAGCCTATCATAATATTGTCATTATCCCATCAATGGAATCCCCTCCCTCTCTCTCTCTCTCTCTCTCTCTCTCTCTCTCTCTCTCTCTCTCTCTCTCTCTCTCTATAAATAGATTATTTTCTCCATCTCCCTTCCATCATTATACAGTCCCATCCCTCCTAAGTAATGGGGTGTGGCACCAATCTTTCCCTTGACAATGCTATTATATACAAAATGATCTATCGAACTTATTTACCTCAACTCATTATTGGTCATTACAGCAAGATTATCATATTACAAGTTTTCGAAGAGCAGTACAGAGACGTGTGCAATGCTTGTTTCTTTCGTTCTTAATAATAAATGCCAGTTTCATCATAATTTTCCATTATTTCACTCGAAAATATGTATGAATAATAATATCAAAGTTAGGTCCATAAAGTGTGGTGTAAATCATAAATAATCAAGTAAAAATGCGATGAAGTTTCTTCAGCGCAATCGAAGATTCTGTACAGAGGGTGTGATCAAGGCCACCGAGGTGATCTTTCTTTCGGTGGTCTCAGTATAATGCTACTTATGAGCCGCGGCACATGAAACTGTAACCACGGCCCGGTGGTGGCTATCCTATATCGTTGCCAGAAGCACGATTATGATTAAATTTAACTTTTAAGGAAATACAAACTACTGACGGTATGAGCTGCAATTTAATATGTCCCCATTGATGGAGGTGGATGATCAACATACCAGTTTTGCAGCCTGTAGCCTCAGTATTTTTAAGATCTACAGATACGGACAGAAAAATGCACACAAAATTGGCTTATTTTTACTTGTTTTTTTATTGTCTAAAAATCTGTTTATTTTCACGATAAGTTATGTAAATTCAATGATATACCTTCTTTGCTTTCGTTGTTTATTGACATGTGTGTACTTCGTTTTATGCAAAATCGTGCTCCCCTAAATTCATGGACTTTCAGTTCCATAAATCCCTAGTGTATATAAATTTTAATGTACGAAAACTGAAACAATAATAATTCAGTTCCTTTTTCGTAGGGGTGACAAATGTGTAGATGAAAGATCGTTATAAAAAGACGTATTTTTGCTTTTGTTTTGCAACCTGTCATGTAAAACCCTAATTGGTAATAGATACAAGACACGTGTCAGTGTCTCGGACAGAAGGAAAAATAAAACAGCAAACTTGATCCTTATGAAAATTCTTACTTAGTAATTGGTTAAATATCAAAGATTAAATTTGACAGTTGAATACTACAGACTGCCTATCGTTGGCCTGGGTGCCCCAAGCCAGGAAATTTGAAAAGAAATGTGCATCCTGAACCACCAGTTACTTTATATATACACACACACACACACATATATATATATATATATATGTATATATATATATATATATATATATATATATATATATATATATATATATATATATTATATACAGTATATATATATATATATATATATATATATATATATATATACACATATATATATATATATATATATATATATATACTGCCTATATATATATGGTGACTAACATCACTGAGCCTCAGATTCATGTTTCTTTAAATTTTTTATTTACGAAACGTAGCTAGGCCTGTTAGTCTTCTTCATATTTCTATTTGTGGTAAGTTAAACTACCCTCAGTTTATGTACCAGATTTTTATATGTTCAGATTTAAATGGAACTAGTAAAGAGAGTCATGAACTTATTTAGCAAACTTTCAATGAATGCAGCATGAAAATTGTGGAAAGAGAAAGTAGGTGAACATCAGATGTAACAATCAACAAATGTAAATAAAAAACAGTTGAGAAAGAGATCACGACAATGCAGGAAAGGCCATTTTCTGATCCCCGTTTCAGTATCCCCAACGCTATTCAGCCGAAGGTCGTCTTTTAATTGCAGCAATTTAATCTCGAAATGATCATTTAAATGCCGCATCAATAACCCTTCCATGGCGAGGATTAAACTGCGATCGTTACAGGACCAGGATTCTCCGGTCTCTCATCGTAAGATGCAGAATTGCGTTTCGCGAAGTGCCGTGTATTGAGTTAATTCATCGTTGTCAGTGTTACCTGTTGCGTATGTTCAAGGAATTATCAGAGCCATCTGGTAGAGCAGCCAGCGGTATTTCTGATGCCATCTATTGATTTATATTCTAAACCCAACAATATATATATATATATTTTTCACAAATATTAAGCCAAAAACATCGTTTGATATTTAGTCACCATTACTCAGGAATGACTTAACACTGGGGTTTTTCGGGAATGAGTGTTCCCGAATAAACAAGTTATTCCCGAAGTGTAGTCAACTGGATATTAAACGATATATACGACTTAATGTTTGTCAGTATAAAATGTCACAGTGTAAAGACAAAAATTCAAATATATATATATATATATATATATATATATATATATGTATATATATATATATATATATATATATATATATGCATATAATACTATACAACACACATTTATATACATATATATATATATATATATATATATATATATATATATATATATATATATATATATATATATATATATATATATATGCGTGCGTGTGTTTGTTTGACTTTTCTGTTAATAAAGTTAAGAAGAAAAAGTGTATGAATGTTTCATAAATGAATAATTCAGCTGTAATTTTTCTTTTAATACTTCCAAAGAAATTTCTAGGCCAGACTGTATATGCCTGGCCTTCCTACACCTTGCACGTTGCGTGAAGAAAGTTGTGAGCTCTAAAGTCAACTGGATTGACAATTGTTCATTATAATACAATTCTAGAAGGTCTAATTCTATTCTTTCCTCTGTATTTCCCGCATCAATTTCCTCCCACTTTTGTGGGAATACTTATCATCCTGATTTGACAAAAAATGAGATAAGAGAAGGAGTGAGGGTGATTTAACCTCTTTTTCCAGCACCAGAACGATTCCTTTGGAAGTGAAAAATCTCAAGACAAATGTTCTCATTACTATTGCAGTGTCCGATTACCACTGTGGCCTCGACTTTGGTTTTGGTACCTGACAGAAGTGCAAAGGTTCGAACACTGGTGCATTTCATGGTT
>NC_089745.1:15319201-15334201 GCF_040412425.1 Macrobrachium rosenbergii
GACAGACTGTTACCATATCAAGAAAAAGAGGCCAGTATTTCAATCATCAGTCCTTCACATAAAAGGAAATTACCGGTGCTCGTATACGACACAACAGTGTTCCGGGCCAGTTTATTAAATGCGTCGTATACGTTACAACCGAAATCAAAGGGTTAATCCCAGGGCCGCGACCCAACTTTTCAATGGGTCCCGAAGGGTTGTAACTTTATGGGCTTAGTATTTCCCCTGTACTTTTATTATAATTATTATTATTATTATTATTATTATTATTATTATTATTATTATTATTATTATCAGAGAAAATTTTTTTATTAACAATACATAATTCATTAATATCTAAGCAGAACATTATAGAGACACATAACTTTTTTTCCTCCGCAGTGGTAAATCATAGCCGAATTATACGTTTAATTTTATATCATGAACCAAAAACATTTTGGTTTTCTTTATGCTAGTTAATGTATTATTTCTTTCTCATGGATCATTGTTATGCAGATGTGCTACTTGCAATAATAAAAATCTCTGCACGTCATTTATGTTTCTGTAACACGTTTTCGTAAGCTTAATTATATAAAAAGAAAATGTTTATGAGGGCATGGGTCGACATGGTTAATATGGACAAGGTTTTGGGTCACTGCCAAAAAAGGTCAAGAACCACTGACCTACAGTCTGGGGGAATCTCAAACGACAATAAACTAGTATCAGACATACACTTCGTAATCAAATCTCAGATTCAGTTACACTAATAAACAAGAACAAGCTGTCACTGCCCCGCACACACGAGTGTAGGAAGTGTAACCAACAGTATCAGGCATGATATTCTCTTAGTATAAATAACGATCTTGTAGATATACGAGTATTTAAGTGCGAGAAAAAAATTAAATGTCCCCAGACTTCTTTATATAAAAAAAAAAGCATCTTGCAGCGTATTTTGTGTAATAACCAGACCATAATGCATATAAAGCCTCGTATTAAAAAGATTTGTATGGAAGGTAAGGTATATCAGATACAAGTCATTTTATTCATTCACCGAATGAATAAAATGAATAAACCATACTTTACTTTAATCTGAGAACCAACAACACGCTCATTCTCTATAAGAAGGATTATTATTATTATTATTATTATTATTATTATTATTATTATTATTATTATTATTATTATTATTGCTTGTTGGCGCGTAGCCGAGGCTGCTGTCTCCCCTACCCTCCCGGTCCATACCTACCCAGCCTCCACCCGGGGCGAACAAACCGGTTTGCAGGGGGTGGGTGGCTGTGTCATGTCTCCCGCACTGTCACCCGGGGGAGGACAAATAATAATAATTGTTATTATTATAGTTATTATAGCTTCAAGAAATACCATGAAGTGTTCAGAATTCTCAGGTCTTGAAAATCTATACATTATCGATAAATCACTTGTATGTTACAAGTCCCAAAAAGCTTTCGCTCTTACACAGAATGTCTCTTCAGATTATAGACGAACCTGAATAGGTGCTTCGTTGAAAAACAGAAAGTTTATTTGGACTTACCTTACAGGTAAGATATTGGTAAAATGACTGGATTTTTAAGACCAAGAGTTGTTATCAATATTCATAATAATCACTCCTTAATTATTCCCATCCCCCAATATGCTTCAGTACTACCAGTCGTTCCGATGAAGATATTACAGTACATAAGCAGTCTTTTGATAATACGAAGAACTCAGTCGAGATATTATTATGTTTCGGTTAGGATGAAGAAGACTTAGAGGATGACCCAGGAAATCATGGAGAAAGACCATAGGCTGCTGCTTTGGCTTGTTATCTACGCGTCACCTACTCCGAGATGCTAGTACTCAGGATTAATAGTCTATTAATCCTGCTAGTACTAAACACCGTATAGTAAATGTAAAGTAGACCGCCGCACGAAGATATATTTTATTAATGTAATTTGTCGACCACACAATATAGAAATGGATGTATATGATACTTTGATCCCCGAGGGGCTAGTACTAAACGCGGCGTCCCAAGGAGCTTCCGCTATGTTTAGTACTAGCACCCCGGAGGTGACGCGTAGATAACAAGCCAAAGTAGTATCGACCATAGATTATAACATAAATCTTGGAGAGAGAGAGAGAGAGAGAGAGAGCCCATTTCACCTCTACCCCATAACAGGAAAACTATTTCGCAAAATACCATTATAATAATGATAAAGAGAAGGAATTTTGACAAGTCAGATCATTACTCATCTAACTTGTATTTTTTATGAACTACTGGTCGATATTCCGGGGAAAGTCAGTCGAATTAGCCTCTTTAAATCATGCAGAAACAAGATGCTATAAATACTATACCTATCAAATGCGTAACTGTTCGAAAATCTCCTGGAAAATTTAGGGGTAAACGACTTTCTTGAATTGAGAAAAATCGCTAATTCTATGGTGCCTAAACTTTTATAAATATATATATATATATATATATATATATATATATATATATATATATATATATATATATATATATATATATATATATATATATATATGTAATGCATATGTGTGTGTGTGTGTGTGTGTTTAGGTAAATGTTCTTCATTGATACATACGGAAGGATTGAATGAAATTTGCCGGTATTGGGGCCATCGAAATATAAATTACTCGCACACCTGTGAACATTTTGCTATAATTCTTGGATTAGTGGATAGCAATTAAACATGGTTCATTGATGATTGGGTGGTTAACGCCACTTTAAAATTAGAGCCCTAATCTTATTAGACTTCCACAATCCCACATCGTAAATCAGCGTCCTTGCCGTCTGAGGTATAAAATACAGTTTAAAATTTTATATATATATATATATATATATATATATATATATATATATATATATATACATACATACATACATACATATATATATATATATATATATATATATATATATATATATATATATATATAGAGAGAGAGAGAGAGAGAGAGCTGTTGTCCTGCTAACTTGAATATATGGCACCAAATTTTCGACAAGTGCTTTTCCATGATCTGTTTGTATTGTACTTTTAACAACCGTTTTGACATTCAAAGCACTTTTGCTTCAGCGTTTGCTTATGTTTCATTTTTATGGCATAGTAACCAGCCTCAGTGATGGACAGTTGTTTTTGTTGTTGTATGATAAAGCTGTAAGTGAATAGCGAAAGCTCACTTTAATATATATATACACATATATATATGTATATATATATTAAATAAATAATTTACATATATATCTATGTATATATGTATATATGCATACATATAAATATACATACATAAAAATATATGTATATATGTATATATATATAAATTATATAAATATATATATATATAATATTATATATATATATATATATATATATATATATATATATATATATATATATATATGCCTGTATGTGTGTATGGTTTGTCTTTTGTCTTTGTCTTTCTTTCAGCCTATCATAATATTGTCATTATCCCATCAATGGAATCCCCCTCCCTCTCTCTCTCTCTCTCTCTCTCTCTCTCTCTCTCTCTCTCTCTCTCTCTCTCTCTCTCTCTCTCTCTCTCTATAAATAGATTATTTTTTCTCCATCTCCCTTCCATCATTATACAGTCCCATCCCTCCCTAAGTAATGGGGTAATGGCTTTCCAATCTTTCCCTTTGACAATGCTATTATATACAAAATGATCTATCGAACTTATTTACCTCAACTCATTATTGGTCATTACAGCAAGATTATCATATTACAAGTTTTTCGAAGAGCGAGTACGAGACGTGTGCAATGCTTGTTTCTTTCGTTCTTAATAATAAATGCCAGTTTCACATCATAATTTTCCATTATTTCACTCGAAAATATGTATGAATAATAATATCAAAGTTAGGTCCATAAGTGTGAGATTGTAAATCCTTAAATAATCAAGTAAAAAATGCGATGAAGTTTCTTCGGCGCAATCGAGATTTCTGTACAGGGTGTGATCAAGGCCACCGAAAATTGATCTTTCTTTCGGTGGTCTCGGTATAATGCTATATGAGCCGCGGCACATGAAACTGTAACCACGGCCCGGTGGTGGCCTATCCTATATCGTTGCCAGAAGCACGATTATGATTAAATTTAACTTTTAAGGAAATACAAACTACTGACGGTATAGAGCTGCAATTTAATATGTCTGATGACTGGAGGGTGGATGATCAACATACCAGTTTGCAGCCCTGTAGCCTCAGTATTTTTTAAGATCTGAATGCGGACAGAAAAAATGCCTAAGAAATTCGGCTTATTTTTTACTTGTTTTTTTTTTTATTGTCACAAAAATCTGTTTATTTTCACGATAAGTTATGTAAATTCAATGATATACCTTCTTTGCTTTCGTTGTTTATTGACATGTGTACTTCGTTTTATGCAAAATCGTGCTCCCTAAATTCATGGACTTTCAGTTCCATAAATCCTAGTGTATATAAATTTTAATGTACGAAAACTGAAACAATAATAATTCAGTTCCTTTTTCGTGGGGTGACAAATGTGGTAAGATGAAAGATCGTTATAAAAAGACGTATTTTTGCTTTTGTTTTGCAACCTGTCATGTAAAACCTAATTGGTAATAGATACAAGACACGTGTCAGTGTCTCGGACAGAAGGAAAAAAAAATAAAGCAAACGATCCTTATGAAAATTCTTACTTAGTAATTGGTTAAATATCAAAAGATTAAAATTTGACGAAAGTTGAATACTACAGACTGCCTATCGTTAGCTGGGTACCCCAAATAGGAAATTTGAAGAAATGTGCATCCTGAACTTCACCAGTTACTTTATATATACACACACACATATATATATATATATATATATATATATATATATATATATATATATATATATATATATATATATATATATATATATATATATTATATATATATATATATATATACATATATATATATATATATATATATATATATATATATATATATATATATATATATATATATATATATATAACTAACATCACTGAGCCTCAGATTCATGTTTCTTTAAATTTTTTATTTACGAAACGTAGCTAGTACAGTTAGTCTTCTTCATATTTCTATTTGTGGTAAATTAATAACTACCCTCAGTTTATGGTACCCAGATTTCTTATATGTTCAGATTTAAATGGAACTAGTAAAGAGAGTCATGAACTTATTTAGCAAACTTTCAATGAATGCAGCATGAAAATTGTGGAAAAGAGAAGTAGGTGAACATCAGATGTAACAATCAGCAAATGCAAATAAAAAAAAGACAGTTGAGAAAGAGATCACAATAATGCAGGAAAGGCCATTTCTGATCCTCGTTTCAGTATCCCCAACGCTATTCAGCCGAAGGTCGTCTTTAATTGCAGCAATTTAATCTCGGAATGATCATTTAAATGCCGCATCAATAACCCTTCCATGACGAGGATTAAACTGCAATCATTACAGGACCAGGATTACTCCGGTCTCTCATCGTAAAGATGCAGAATTGCGTTTCGCGAGTGCCGTGTATTGAGTTAATTCATCGTTGTCAGTGTTACCTGTTGCGTATATTCAAAGTATCAGAGCCATCTATTGAGAGCAGCCAGCAGTGTTGATGCCATCTATTGATTGTATTCTAAACTAACAATATATATATATATATTTTTCACAAATATTAAGCCAAAAACATCGTTTGATATTTAATTCACCATTACTCGGGAATGACTTAACACTGGGGTTTTTCGGGAATAAGGTGTTCCCGAATAAACAAGTTATTCCCGAAGTGTAGTCAACTGGATATTAAACGATATATACGACTTAATGTTTGTCAGTATAAAATGTCACAGTGTAAGCGACAAAATTCAAATATATATATATATATATATATATATATATATATATATATATATATATATATATATATATATATATATATATATATATAATACTATACAACATATAATACTATACAACACACACATTTATATACATATATATATATATATATATATATATATATATATATATATATATATATATATATATATATATATGCGTGCGTGTGTTTGTTTGACTTTTCTGTTAATAAAGTTAAGAAGAAAAAGTGTATGAATGTTTCATAAATGAATAATTCAGCTGTAATTTTCTTTAATACTTCCAAAAGAAATTTCTAGGCCAGACTGTATATGCCTGGCCTTCCTACACCTGCACGTTGCGTGAAGAAAGTTGTGAGCTCTAAAGTCAACTGGATTGACAATTGTTCATTATAATACAATTCTAGAAGGTCTAATTCTATTCTTTCCTCTGTATTTCCCGCATCAATTTCCTCCCGCCTTGTGGAAATACTTATCATCCTGATTTGACAAAAAATGAGATAAGAGAAGGAGTGAGGGTGATTTAACCTCTTTTTTTCCAGCACCAGAAGAGCGATTCCTTTGGAAGTGAAAAATCTCAAGACAAATGTTCTCATTGCTATTGCCGTGTCCGATTACCACTGTGGCCTCGACTTTGGTTTGGTACCTGACGAAATTGCAAAGGTTCGAACACTGGTGCATTTCATGGTTGTTTTTAACTCATAGTTATTTATGTTGTTGTTATTTCTGTTATTGATTTTACTGTTATTTCTGCGTTCCGAGAGAGAGAGAGAGAGAGAGAGAGAGAGAGAGAGAGAGAGAGAGAGAGAGAGAGAGCATTCACGACTGTTGAGAAAGAGCCATGAGAAAAAGAGGCCTTATGGTCATGCCATTTTAGTGGTGTCATCAGTGGTTAGATTCTCTCGCTCAGAACTTTGCAATTAAATTACGCAGTATAAAAGACGCAGAAATTCTTTGAGATCTGGACTTTTGAATCTCTCTCTCTCTCTCTCTCTCTCTCTCTCTCTCTCTCTCTCTCTCTCTCTCTCTCTGCATCACATAAATGACCATGAAGGCTATGTATGCTCTCTCTCTCTCTCTCTCTCTCTCTCTCTCTCTCTCTAAATGACCATGAGGCTTTGCTCTCTCTCTCTCTCTCTCTCTCTCTCTCTCTCTCTCTCTCTCTCTCTCTCTCTCTCTCATCACTTAAATGAGGTAAAATTCATATGTACCACAGGAAGTAATATCAAATACAGTTAACATGTAATTTTATCTTTCTTTCATGATTTTTATGTTTTGTGTTTTTATTATATTTTTATGTTTGATTAGTTTGTTACTCTCAGTTTGAAGTAACACTGTACAGAAGAAAATTGAATTATTGGAATGATACTATATAGATAATATATATATATATATATATATATATATATATAATATATATATAATATATATATATATATATATATATATGTATATATATAGATATATATATATATATATATATATATATATATATATATATATATATATATATATGTATATGTATATATATATATATATCTGTGTATGCGTGTGTGTGTGTGTGTTGTGTTTAATGATAACCATAACCGTTCTTATATTTCCCAAGTGGAGTAAGTCCAGACCCACTTACCCTCGTTCAATACCGCGTTGGTTTTGGGCAGCCATGCCCCGTCTCGTTTGCTCTGCAATACGCAAAACATTTGAATAGATTTCATGGTCGTATTCAGTGCGATGAGATGAACCAACGAGCAAAAATCGCAAAGCACAAAACAATTATTAATAATTGAGCGTTAAGTCAACGGAGTAGTGGCCAAACATTTGTCCAAGGATTTATCCATTGAACTTTTAATGACGACAGTCAATTAAAAGTTAACTATTATTATTATCTTTATTCAGATGGTAAACTGCTCTTCAAATGGAACGTGTCTACAGGGGCTCTTGACATGAAATTCAAGCTTCCAAAAAATATGGTGTTCTTTTGAAAGAAGTTTCAGAAGATATATAGAAAGAATGGATCAGTTATTAGAAAATGAAAACAGATAAATTGATAGAATGATAAGTAAAAAGTTAAAAACATGAATAAATTATTAAAATACTAAGTGAATTCTTCGCTGACAGTTGAAGTGATTTAATACAATATGTAACCTTTTTATACAAAAAAAAAGGGCATAGAATCCCTAGAAGTAGCCTGGAGATTTCCCAACTGCCAAAACTATATCCTCGGCTTGTTCCCGACAGCCACTACAGGAAACTTCCAGGACAAGCCGTGTCCAGACAATTTCAGCGGTAGCTGGGTCATGCGTGGAAGCCTCTGTAGAAGCCTTTAGACGGTTTCACACAAGAACGTGTATCTTGTCTTTGACACCTTAAGGTATTCCACTCTAACATGCTGTCTGTCTTCATTTAGATTGTTTAGGTACGTCACGAGAACACTTTTATGGCATTTTTGGAAATATCAAGAGGATATGATCGTATTTTGTTTTACCGTCATCCTTTAGCAGCTTCTGATCATCATACGAATTTTTTTTTTTTTTTTTTGCTTATGTAACTTTAATGGAGTTTCAGACAAACATGTTTTCTGCTGTTTTTAAACATATTGCGGTAGTATTACCAAGGTATGTTTTGTGGTTCCATTAAACATCTCGCAGGATTTTACTTGAGATGTTTTTTTACATTTTTATGCCATTACCAGCATCTCGAGGGTTTGGCAGCATCAGAAGAACAAGTTTGCTGGAATCTTTACCGCCCTAAAACGGTTACCCGAGTTCGCTTTCACAAATCATTGAGCATCTTTATTTCTGGATTATTTTATCTTCACTCTGTGTCAAAGGAACATGTCTGCTGGCATCTTATAGCGTCTTAAGAATGCTGTGTTTTCTAGCATAGTTGTTCATAGTTTTTCGTGTGTTATTGAACTTGGAGCCTGCATCATCACACATATCCTGAAAGTGGTGCAGTGATACTTATTATTTTTAAAACGTCATAAGGCTGTCACACTAAAGCGTTTACTGCAACCTTTAGGCATTTAAATATTTTGTTGTATGAGCATGATTTGGGATTGTTTTTTACGTCTTAAGCCGGTATAATAGATTATCATTTAACATCTGAAAAATGAGATGTCATTTCCCGGCCTTTTTTTTTTTTAACATTTTGGAAATAATGTCATATTTCCTAAATGTCTTGTTTAACTAGTAACATTGCTTTCTATTAGCTTGTTGCATATTTTAACATCGGACTGTGATTTTATCACACTAGTCAGATTTCTTTTGGAATATCTTTTTCCTCCAATATCCTTTCAGAAGTACGAACTATTTTTGCTGACAGTGTATATTTAGGCATTTTCTGCTTCATTTTGATATAGTCTTAAACAGGACATTTTGGTTCAGCAGGTTCTTTAAATACAAAAATATCGGAACTGGAATGACTGGCAGAAATTGAGGCAGACAAAGGAAATAATAAAATCATAATTTATTATACATTTCCTAAATTTTAGCATACCAGTTTAAATCAAAATCAATAACAAGACTTAAGGACCACTGGACTTAATCACATAAAATAATGATGAAAAAGCATCCTAAAATACATTTACTTGAGCCATACACTGCTTGTTTAATAATAATACTTACTGATATTTCATGTATTATATGCTCGACACCATTATTTTTTCTTTCTCACATTGTTAAACTTAAATAAATGACAATGCACAATCAAAATGGAATGTAATAATGGGTTTTGTGCCTCTGTCTTCACAATGAATGATCAGGGCATGGCGACACCAAAGCAGCCACCAACTGCTCAGAAATATGAATTATGGGGTTTGGAAAATATATTTGTCCCCAATTTATAGTCTTTTTTCCAGGTTTCAAAGTTCGATACCTATCTGTTATCAGTAAGTGTGGTTTATGCTGACGTATGTTTAACAGAAAAAAAAATTTAGGATTTTATATGTATATCTATCTGTTATCCCCACCAGTAAAACAGAGCCAATCCTGGCAAGGTCGCCAAATGTTATGAACCACTTTGGTTCAGCAGGTTCTTTACATATGTGTATTGAGGCAGACAAAGGAGGAAGTTGAACAGAAACATTTTCTAATTTATATCTATCTCTTATCAAGTGAGTCAAGCATATGGCAGTCAAAATCAATAAGCTTAAGACATATGTGATATATTTAGGCATTTTCTATAATAATGTATTTCTGTCTGTTATCAGTAACCATGAATAATAACAATAATGAAAATCATCACCAGAGCCATATGCTGACATATTAATACCAAAATGTATATTTAACGGGTTTTACTAATAAAGATATATCTGTCTGTTATCAGTAATAATAATCACAATTTATGCTGACATATGTGTATATCTGGGCATTTTCTATGTAATCTATCTGTTATCAGTAAGTATGGTTTATGCTGACATATGTGTATATTTAGGCATTGTCTATGTATATTTAGGCATTTTATGCTAAACAGCCACTGCAAGCAACATGTTTTGTAAAAAAAGTAAGGAGGCAACAACCCAAGTGGCTAAACGTATCAGCAAACCTCACATGCATGCAAGAGAGAATATTTCACACAGGGTATGTTTTCTACAATAGATAAGTTGATACATATGCTAAAATTTATATTTAGAATTTGTCAGAGCAGTATCTGGTGTAAACAGCTAACCAAGGTTGAGCAATACAAATTGATAATGAGAAAATATGTGTATTTTACCCAAATTTAAATAAAAAGTAAAATGTTTGATTTGAAACAAAGAACACGGAACGCAAAAAGAATTTTTTTTATTATATAACAAAACTTTATCTCAGGTGTTTGTTTCTTTCTTATGTGTTTTTTCAAAGATGATGAATATTTTCTGATATATAATAAAGTTTCTTTGTTTTCCTTACAGTGGTATACCTTGTGATAATTACCTTATAGACTTTCCTTGTTTGTGATTTCAGATTAAGCCGAGTCTACCGCGAGATTAAAAGGCAATCGTAGAAAACTTTTGGAAACTTGAGTTTCAAGTGAATGGCCCCTGTGGGTTTGTTCCATAACGGCATTGTGTAGCAGTGGTGCCTGGAAACCAATAAAAGTAAGTAGATTCAACTGACCATCTGCCAATAAGGGCATTAGCACTTTTAAGCAGCCCAAACCTCCTGCTGTAGATTTTATTTCCTCTTGTGGGATGTATCTGACAAGACGGCTGACAGCTAAGGAGTATGTTTCTTCATTTTTATTTTTATATTTTTTCTTTTAATCGTATTAGGGAAGGTAGGTTATCCTGCGACATTTCCGAACTCATTTTGAGCCTTCGTTAAAATCCAGGCGACGTGGACTCAGCAACAAGGGACAGCTTTCGATGAGTCGTCCATTTGTAGCCCGGGTCGCTCTGAATACGATCGGAGGCTGCATCTCTGAAAAAAAAAAGGATAAAAGAATTTCCTTTCAATAGTCCGACACATTTCTGTCGCGCTTCTGTGACCATGTTGCTTATTAATTTCCATTTCTCGTCTGTGTTCAGCTAAATCTATTTTTTTTTTTTACTTCGGGGAAATCTAGCAACGTTTACAATGCCCAAAAATCGAGTGATGCTCCGGTGAAGCTATCTTATATATACTTTTTTCTCTTTTCATTTCTTGTGTCAGGATGGCCTTCACCCAGTTAGGGGGTCCTTTTCTGCTCGAATGATTTCGGACATCAGGATGAGGGGGAGATGTCGTTCTTCCCCTCCTCTCCCTCCTCCCCTTCTCTTCTCCATCTCCTCTTTCTCTGTCTCTTCTTTACCGGCTTTCTCATCATTTCTTTTTTTTTTTTTTTTTGTCCTACTACCTGCCTCTATCGTCTGTCTCTGCTTGTCCTTCTTTCCTCCTTGGTAATCCCTCATATTTTCCTATCTCCACTTCCTCTATGTTGTTTTTATAACTACCTTTATTATTATTACTGCTATCATCGTTAACAATAATAATATTATTTAGCCCTCAACTTTCCTAGGATTTTATGGATGCCTTTGTTGGTAAATAGTACTTCTTATTTTTTTTAATTTTTATTAAAAGAAAATGTATTTGTGTTCCAGGGTATTTTGCGGGAGGTAATACGGTTCTGGCTAAGCCGAGAGGATAAGTAATAGCCATCTTCTTTGAAAATAGGATCCAATAACATTGTCAATCCTATCAGATGTCTATGACCCTTGGGATAGATTCATAGTGTTTGTCTTCCTGATTAAAGCAGATTCAAGCATCTTGAGTTCTGAAAGTGCTTCCATAAACAATTTGTGATTCATCATAGTTTACACTGTTGTTAGTGGTTTGAGGGTTTCACCAGGAAAAGCAAAATCAGAATAAAATCGAATACCAATGATTGGTGAGGTACCTACATCGAAATTCGGCCCTTTTTTTAAGGAGCACCAACTACAATTTAAACTTGGATGTATCGTAGACTGATTGTGAAAGTCCGTATCGTTTCAGAGGGCTGATGATCGTAACTGCTTCAATTAAGAAGACAAACAACACGAATCTATCACAAAGGTGACGGAAACCAGATAAGATCGACCATATCTCTTCGGATCGTTTGTTAAAGATGACCCCTACTCATCCCCAGGGTTTATCCTAAACCTAATGAACTGTGTCCCTTAATTACCTGTCATTTAGAGATTCCGTGTATAATTAGTTCTCCTGTGTGCTGCCAAAGCCATTATTGTTTGAGAAGGGGTGGGATTACTGCCTGAAATATAACGCTCTTTTACCTTTTTTTTTTTTTTTGTTTGCAGACAGAGACACTTGTACATACATATGTACATGCTGTTTAATATAAATGTGTGTGTATGTGTGTATATATATATATATATATATATATATATATATATATATATATATATATATATATATATATATATATATATATATATATATATATATATATATATATATATATATAAATACAATATATACATATATACAGTATATATTTATATATATATATATGTATATATGTAGGTATGTCTGCATACACAACACTGTTTCGTAAGTTATTTTCTCGTGGTATAAAGAGAGAAAAAAAATGAGTCTCTTCCACATCTCCAATATGGTAATAACGTCAAATTTGCATATAAAGTAAGAAATCTTTTTTCTTCTTCCTTTCCAGGTGGGTTTTAAGCCTTTTTATTACATTTGGGTTTTTTTTCTCTCTTTTCTTTCAGTGGTTTAAAATGAAGGATTGTCATTAGGTGCGTTAAGTATTCTCAATATCTTTTAGGCATTTACTGTAGTTATTATTATTATTATTATTATTATTATTGTTGTTATTATTATTATTATTATTATTATTATTATTATTATTATTATTATTTTACAATGATAATAATAATAGCAATAATAATAATAATTATAATAATATTAGCATTAATCATAATAAATTTTATAATTATTTAATGTAAATAATAATAGTAATAATAATAATATAATTAATTATTATTATTATTATTATTATTTAAGGAGTATTAGTATTATCATTAGTATTCTTAATCTGTGTTTTGTCCATTTTTTTTTTAAATGTACTACTACGCTCTCTGTGGATACTCCCTCTCAGACACCTACGTTCACATATATTCACATACACAACATACAAACACACGTTCATATGCACATACACCGCGGGTCATGTCATAATACCTAACGAAAGAAAATTAATTTCCTTTCGGATGAAGGAGGGATTCTTCAGAGGGAGAATCCCCTAACTCTCCAAGCGGTCTCGTAGCACCAATGTGGCCACTCCTTCCTATATTCAATGAGGAGGGAAAATCACTTAATCTCGTATCCACGGGTCGGAAAACTGCTTCTCACCATCCGCTGCCAAGCTCTTGAATTCTCTTCCTGCTACTGTGTCCCCTAACTCTTATTTCCTTCCATCCTTTGATAGTTACGCACTTCCATTTTTTTTTACTCCTTTGTTTATCGTGTTTTTGGTTGCCCGTTCCATCGGCCTCTGCATTAAGAAAATATTTGTTTTATCGTAGTCCCCTCCCTCCTCCCATTATAGAAAAAATAAAACGTATAGCTTGCATGCTATCAACAGAGAGCATAGATTTTAATATAAAATAAAAAATAAGGGTTAAATGTGACCAAATTGTATTTATGGCAAGTTCCTTCTGTTTCGTGCCCGTACAGAAATATTGGAAACCCCCGTAAATAATGAATTTTTGAATATGATTGCGTGTATTAAGAGGATATCTCAAGAACTGAATTACAGATTTCGATAAAACCAGTCATATGTGATCAGTAAGCGTTCTTCTCAATTTGATTGGTTTTTGGGAAAATTCACTTCGGAGTCGAGATGGTTTCTATGGCCACAATTTTTCTACTGAATTGATTACGCCAAAAAAATTAGTACTCTGGTCATCTCTTGAGGAACAAGTTATCATTGTTAACCAACGCACTAACACACAGAAATGGGTGATGATATAAGTTTATTCCAACTACATTGGTAGAGGTAAATATTTAAGAGTAAACAAAGCAGGCTTTCGGTAGGAATGGTAATTGGAAGGGAGAACGTTTGAGATTTTTTTTTTTTTTTTTAGGTTTAAAGAAGCTTTGTGATGGAAATGTCTTTGATGAGAATTTGTGGAATTTATGGTATCCAGTGTTTGTGCGCCTTTGTGCAATCATCTTTATATTTTTTTTCTGTATCTTTTAAGTTTGGAAGTATATTTACACAGAAATCGTATATTTCTTGATACTATTTGTATTTGGTTGGAAGGTTTTGATAATACGGTTGTTATTTGTGTCTGTAAACGAAATTTTTGATGCGTTTTTAATTTGCCTCGGACTTTTATTACTATTATTATTATATTGTTTGTATAGCATTTTCCAGAAACGTTGATGCCCGTGTATAGGGTCTCCTTTCAGAATCGAGGTCCCATGCTTCAAAGCATCGAGACTCAAAACAGAATACAAAACGTCTTTGTAATCTCCTTAGTTGACTAAAGATAATCATAAAACTTCATCCATTTCCCAAATCGATATAGATCAAGGAAACATGAGTCTTTTGCAAAAGTTAAACAGCCCAGTAACTTACAACGTAAGATTCCACAGAACAGAACACTTATACTTGAGAAATAGAAAATAGTAAGAAGAATGTATTTGAAAATGGAACAAACGATCGTGAA
>NC_089745.1:15339201-15341701 GCF_040412425.1 Macrobrachium rosenbergii
AACATTGAAAAGACAGTGTTAAAGTTGGACAGCAAAGTGGGAAGGAACCAGAAAGAATGGGTAAAAATTCAAAGGTCAGAAAGCTGTGCAGGTATGGAAGACGGGATGCTGCATAGAACCTAAGTACTGTGTACAGTGGGAATCATCAGGTACTGTTTGGGCAATACTTGTCTATTATCCTGTATTTGGGCCAGTACGACGGAATAGCCGCTCCCACTTCACACTTCCAGCCTCCACAAACGATAAATAATATCTCCAACTCTATGCTATTTTATTTTCCTTTATTATTTCAGCAGATTACAAATTATGGGGACTAGAATTTCAATGGAAAAATCATATGCAATGTTTATTCTTGTGTGTGTGTGCGTCTGTTTTTTTTTTTTTTTTTTACAAGTCAGGGATGTTTACCTTATATTTGGCCCTCCCCTCTTATCCGGACCTGAGACCTACTTCAGCGGCTAGCGATAACCTTTCTGCACCATTACCCAATCACTCTCCATTCAGTACACTCACTGGAAGTTGATTATTTCAGGCTGGTTGGTAGATCCTGTCGATATTATTGGTTTAATGTCACTCATTCTAATCGAGGCTGTAACATCACTTTAAGAGCTGTATGCGCCATTGCAATTAATTATAATACCTATATTTTTGTGCCTGTAATTGTTCGTTCGTTAATTTTTAACCGTTTAATTATTTTTTCATAACGTTTTTCATAACCTTTTATTAATAATAATAATAATAATAATAATAATAATAATAATAATAATAATAATAATAATAATAATAATAATAACAAAAGATCCCTGAGAAGGAACCTGAAGAAACTAGAGGCCGAAGTAGCTCCAGGACTCAGGCAGAAAAGTGTGCTACTAGAAACAGCGCACATAGTGAGTTAAGTTAAGTATACCTTAGTTTAACCAGACCACTGAGCTGATTAACAGCTCTCCTATGGCTGGCCCGAAGGATTAGATTTATTTTACGTGGCTAAGAACCAATTGGTTACCTAGCAACGGGACACCTACAAACAAAAAAAAAAGTATACCTTAGTTTTACCAGACCACTGGGCTGATTAACAGCTCTCCTATGGCTGGCCCGAAGGATTAGACTTATTTTACGTGGCTAAGAACCAACTGGCTACTTAGCAACGGGACCTACAACTTATTGTGGAATCCGAACCACATTATAGTGAGAAATGAATTTCTATCACCAGAAATAAATTCCTCTAACTCTTCATCAGCCGGCTGGGAATCGAACTCCGGCCCAGCGAGTCGCCAGTCTGCAGCTCTACCGACTCACCCAACGAAGAGCTTACAGCTTATTGTGGAATCCGAACCACATTATAGCGAGAAATGAATTTCTATCACCAGAAATAAATTCCTCTAACTCTTCATCAGCCGGCTGGGGAATCGAACTCCGGCCCAGCGAGTCGCCAGTCCGCAGCTCTACCGACTCACCCAATGAAGAGCTTACAGCTTCTTGTGGAATCCAAACCACATTGTAACGAGAAATGAATTTCTATCACCAGAAATAAATTTCTCTAATTCTTCATTGGTCGGTCGGAGAATCGAACGCGGGCCCTGCTGAGTGCTAGCCGAGAACGATACCAATCCGTCAATGAGGAACTCGCACATAGTGAGAAAGTGATGGACTCCTAAGGAGGCAGGGTGCAACTCAGAACCCCACACTATAAAAACCACCCAGTCGAATAGGATGACTGTGATAGACCTCCCCCAAAAAAAAGAAATATATATATATATATATATATATATATATATATATATATATATATATATATATATATATATATATATATATATATATATAAATATTTATATATACTGTATATATGTATATGTAATAATAATAATAATAATAATAAGTCCCTTATGCCGATTTCCCACAGTCACACGTGTGAAAAATCCACATCAGTCAAAATTTTCCCTCGATTATGAGAACCCGAAACCAAGAAAATATAATTTATGAACGTGGATCGCAAAACAAAAATATTATCGGCTTCGGACCTGTCACTCTACCCTTTTGTAATGGCCGGTAATTGCTGTAATTAAACGTTTAACGCGCCGTTTGATTTAATCTAAACTAATTGAAATGTGCACAGACATCCACAATAAATTCGGGTGAGGGGGGGGAAAGAAAAGTATTCATAATTCCTGAGTTTTGTAATGATACTTTTAAATATTCGGGCGTTTGATGGATTTTTTCTGACCTATATCAGTTATTGTTTTGGTGTTTTTTTTTTTATTCATTGGTTCTTTCAGTAACTTTATTGCATTTTCCTACGTTCCACTTCTCTTACAATTATTTCGTCTCTTTCCAAATGTGAGAATTCCGTATCTGTGAAAACATTTTTAGGAAAAAATATAATAAAATGCTTTCATTCAACTTTACAATGAAATGTCTTTTTTTCATTATTCAGATATTGATCAGACCTTAGATACCGACTGTAGGTTTTCAGATAATTATGATTATGATGGTGATATTT
>NC_089745.1:15344201-15404201 GCF_040412425.1 Macrobrachium rosenbergii
AAAGTACCTTCCGCCGATGTCTTGTTCCTGTGTTTTACGAAAAGTATCAACATGGATTGTAAAATATTCTGAGGAAGGACATGGCTTTAATTTATTGAAAAAAAGTGGAAAGGATAATGATACATAACTATAAGTGACGTCTACGTCTGTAACTTCTGTAACTTTCCCGGTGACGGAAGTGAAAAGCTGCGGATGATTCAAAGCAGTTCGGCATGAGGAACCGTAAAGGGTTTATAACAAAGAAATACACCTATTCTCTGATAGTCTTTTTTTCATTTTCATTTTGGACTAAGTCTCTTGTTCTGTCTCGTTAACCAAATTTCTGTTAAGTGGCCAATTATTCCTTCTTTACTGGTAAAGAAGATTGTGATTTTTCCTAGATAGTGACCCCCAAGGGTTTTCGGGGTTCGTTATCTAGGACTAATATTTCTTGGGGGGTCATTACCTTTATGATATGTACTGACTTATGTTTATGTTTTTACGGTAATCCTCAACGGGCTTGTACTAAACACGCCGCAAAGGTGAATACATACCCTTGGGGGTCACCATCTAGGAAAAATCAGAAAATCCGACCAACACAAATTAGCTATAGCTCTGTCATGCGTTCAGTAAAATCCGCGACTTTAATCTGATACTCCTTGAGCACGACACAGACTGACCAGATACCGAACCTGGAGTCACTGTAATCTGTTTTCGTTCACACCAGACTCCTGTGGTCTGTAGCAAGTTCCAGACCAATGATATTCTGGATGAGGTTGTTGGCTTATGTGCCACGACCTCTTGTCTTTCATCGTTTCGTGATTTTTTCTTTAGTAAATTTATGGTATATGGATGTTCCGGTTTCCTTGTCCGTTAAGCTCGAACTCGAGTTCGTGAATCATTTGACAAAGTCTAAGGTATCAATGAGTGAAATTTCATTTGTATACTGTAGCAAACATTTATCCTGACATACTTTTGTTTGTGGACAAGTAAATCTTATGTTCAGGTAATGAGTTATCATCAAGGGAATCAAAACAGCCGATATATATATATATATATATATATATATATATATATATATATATATATATATATATATATACTCACATACATATATATATATATATATATATATATATAATTATATATATGTACAGTATATATATTATATGTGTGTGTGTATATGTATATATATATATATATATATATATATATATATATATATATATATATATATATATATATATATATATATATATATATATCGGCTGTTTTGATTCCTTGATGATAACTCATTATCTGAACATAAGATTTACTTGTCCTCAAACAAAAGTATGTCAGGATAAATATGTAGAATCTACTGGTCACTTTTACCAGCCATATGTAATTCTAATAGAATTCGAGAAGTTAAGAGGGCATTGTACATATTAGAATTAATATATATATATATATATATATATATATATATATATATATGTGTGTGTGTGTGTGTGTGTGTGTGTGTGTGTGTATATATATATATATTATATATATATATATATATATATATATATATATATATATATATATATATATATATATATATATATATATATATATATATATAATATGTATATGTATATATATATCTATATATGTCTATATATATATATATATATATATATATATATATATATATATATATATATATATATATATCACGATCCCCACAGGTAGTTTTCATTCAAGATGAAAGTGACTTCACTGTTAGTTTTAATTAAATCTATTTATTTCCTGCTTTTGCTAAGAATTGCCTTCAATCATTAGGACAAACTTAAAATGCAGGAGCTCGAGAAAATTCATTTAATCATTCAAAAATAAAATACTCGGATAGTGACTTTTTCAACCATATTCCAGTCTTATGTAACCAGAGATGCAAGAAAATTTTGCAACCGATTAGATTTACTCCAGATTGCGAGCAACAAACTTTGAGAACCTAAAACTCACTTTATAATTGGTGGATGGATCAGGTTAATAATCGGCCTCTCCAAGTTCATTCATCTCTCTCTCTCTCTCTCTCTCTCTCTCTCTCTCTCTCTCTCTCTCTCTCTCTCTCTCTCTCTCTCTCTAGGGCATACCAGATAGCTGATGTATCCAGTTATTTCTTGAAAGTTATTAATCTTGACATTAGTTAAATTTATTATCTCTCTCTCTCTCTCTCTCTCTCTCTCTCTCTCTCTCTCTCTCTCTCTCTCTCTCTCTCTCTCTCTCTCTCTCTCGTGCACCTTAGATCAGAGGGCATATCAGATAGCTGATATATCCAGTTATTTCTTGACAGTTATTATTCTTGACATTAGTTAAATTTATTATTTCTCTCTCTCTCTCTCTCTCTCTCTCTCTCTCTCTCTCTCTCTCTCTCTCTCTCTCTCTCTCTCTCTCTCTCTCTTTATTTGATATTCTCCACTGACAGTTGAAATATCCCAAGGTCTAAGGTAAAATATATTTGTGAGGGATTTTTCCATTTTTTTATATAATAATTAAGACAGCCTCTATTATAGCAGGATGATTAACCCAGTTCCGATATGAATAATATTTATTCCTTGCTATCGGCGGTTTATTTTAATGCCCTCTGTTATTGTATCAGTGATATGCTAGAGTATGGAACCTTGTTCCGATTATCTTCAGTCAGGTGGCATTCAAATTCTTAACAGACAGTGTTGCAGATGAGAGAGAGAGAGAGAGAGAGAGAGAGAGAGAGAGAGAGAGAGAGAGAGAGAGAGAGAGAGAATCTAGACATTTAAAATAAAACTAAAGAGAGGATAAATGATGTTGCTGAGTACAAAGCGAGGGATGAGAGAGAGAGAGAGAGAGAGAGAGAGAGAGAGAGAGAGAGAGAGAGAGAGAGAGAGAGAGAGAGAGAGAATGTAGACATTTAAAATAAAACCAAAGAGAGGATAAATGATGTTGCTGGGTACAAAGCAAGGGATGAAAGAGAGAGAAAGAGAGAGAGTGAGAGATAGGGAAAAATGTTTTAAGCTGGAATAACTATCATCGAATTAGCTCATCGACTACTTTAGAAAGAGTTTTAGTTAAGCTGCTTCTTTGCTAATACATAGTGATAGTGACAGAAACAGTTTTCTATAAACTTGTAGACTTATGTAGCATTACACATTGAAGAAGATTGGATTATGGTCGAAACAGCTGCTTTCTGAGAATTTTCTTAATAAGTGAATTCACCTGAATTCTTATATATCAAGGTTATGTTACCAGCAATAAGTAATACTCGCAGATCCTATTGAAGAATAAGTAAAATTAATAACAGATTAATTATTTTTAAATTGGTTTATTCGTCAATAATCGTGTATATATATATATATATATATATATATATATATATATATATATATATATATATATATATATATATATATATATATATATATATATATATATATATATATATATATACTGTATATATCTATAATATATATATATATATATATATATACTGTATATATCTATAATATATATATATATATATATATACTATATATATCTATATTATATATATACACACACACGCACATATATATATATATATATTATATATATATACACACATATATATATATGTATTTATACAGATTGCGCAGAATAGTAAAGCTTACCCAAATAAATATATTAGCTTGTCAGCCACAGCCAGTGGTGCCATAACCGAGCACGAATAAAAAAAAAACTAAGCAGAATTCAAATATCCCATTCAATTTAGGCTTGCAAAGCAAGACAAATGATCCAGCGCGGAATATCTGCCAAATATGGTAATTTAAGGTATAAATATTAATAGGGATTTCCTGCAGAGCAAGATGAATTGAATCGTCACGTCTCTCTGAAAACAAAAAAACAAAACAATAAATGTGTTGTTTTCGAAGAGTGAAAGAAGCTATTTGTATTTCTGAGGCCGAGGCGGATTAGAGCCCAAACAGGAAAGATAAATGAATGGTTCTGCTACCTTTTGTGTACCGGGCGGCCAGATTAGGATATAAGAGGTTTTACGGAGTAAATAAGGTATTATTCTGGAGGTACAGTTATATAATAGGAGATTAAGTACAGGGATACTACACAATGGGGAAGAAATTCAAGAAGAAATCGAGAGGGGAAAAAGAAAGCAAGTGATGAAAATACGCGGTTTATCTAAGCAAGTACGTCATAGAGAAGAGTAGTTCTATAAGGGAGCAAATACAGAGAATAAAAGATCGAAATGTAGAGATCCTGCCCATAGATGATGCAGTCTCGAGTTTACTTTGAGGTTTTCTTAGATGTGGAAATGGAGTAGAGGCAGAGTTGAATTAAACGAGAGTGGAAGAAGTTTAGTGCAAGTTTAAAATGACTTGTAGAAGTTCCTGTCGGGTACAAATGGACGTTGTTGAAATGAAAAGGTTGAAGAATGGAGAAACGCCAGAGGGAAAACAAGAGATTTTAGACAAGCAATAGGATATGTGGCTCAAGTGGTTTATTATTAAGTAGGTACGTGAAGTGTTTGCGGATGGTTTGTGTGGATGATTTGTTGAGAGAAATTAAAAGTTTTTGTAATGAAGGTGTAGCCTGTGTCTGAACATGTAGATGAGAGAGTGACTAGTTTGGTGCAAAAGTGGATGTGAGAAACTTGCTCATGTCTCAATGACAGTCCTTTATCTATCTATCTATCTACATATATATATATATATATATATATATATATATATATATATATATGTGTGTGTGTGTGTGTGTGTGTGTGTGTGTATACTGTATATATATATATATATATATATATATATATATATATATATATATATATATATATATAGATGGAATGAAGTGGGGAGTCAGTGAAAACATTCCAGTTACAGAACAAAAAAATTGGTCAGGTATGATGAAATGAACGATGCATGTTTTCTTATGATCAAGTACTGACTGGGAACGGTGAATAGAGACTACAGAAATTAATGAAAGAGTCTGGAACTGTTTGCAAGAGGTGAAAGTTGAGAGTAAATATGAATATGAGAAAGGTTACGATGGTAAATTGAAAACAGGAGGATGTATGAATGTGAATGCGGACGGTTGAGGAAAGGTAGAGACTGATTATTGCCGATGTTTGGGACTGAGACGGATGAAGATAGAATGATAGAAAAGATGAGTCACAGAGTAGTAAAGGAAGGAATTAAACAGGATGTGTTGAAAAGCTTGAACACATCCTTGATACAGTAGTTGGAGCCACTTCAGGAAGACAGGCTCAGAGACCGTCTGTACGCTTGTATCTCTATAAAAACTCTTACTGTTATTAGAACTGCAAAAAGTATTAAATTATAGTATTTGGTAAAAAGGAAGAAAAAGCAATAATGTTCAAATCTTCAAAGGGGAAAAATCCTCGGTCGATGATATATGGAGAGAGTTGGATCTTCCACAGAGAATCATTCCTTTTGCCCATATCCCCTCATTTCTCTTCTTCATTCCTCCTTCATTCCTTCCCTTCCGTTTCATCTCTCTTTTCGCTCCTTGGCGAGCTCTCTCAGGACTAAGTGAGCTTCATACGCACGAGGAAGATTTACATTGGCGTCTTGCAAAGAAGACTCCACCACATTTAAATAAATCTTTATGCTTTTTATTAGTTTTTGTAAACGAAAACTATTGTCCAGGCTTTGTCTGTCCGTCCGCACTTTTTCTGTCCGCCCTCAGATCTTAAAATCTATCGAGGCTAGAGGGCTGCATATTGGTATGTTGATCATCCATACTCCAGTCATCAAACATACCAAATTGCAGCCCTCTTGCCTCAGTATTTTTTGTCTTATTTAAGGTTAAAGTTAGCCATAATCGTGCGTCTGGCAACGATATAGGATAGGCCACCACCTGGCCGTGGTTAAGTTGTCATGGGCCGCGGCTCACACAGCATTATACCGAAACCGCCAAAAAATAGATCTATTTACGGTGTGCTTGATTTTACGCTGTAGCCGCTGTACAGAAAACTCGATTGCTGCGAAGAAACATCGGCGCATTTTTTACTTGTTAATAAAAGGTACGTATTCTCACTCATTCTGATCCACCGCCGCCCACACCAGAATGCTAAGGTATGTCCTAAGTTCGAGTGATGCCATAAGGATTTTCCTTCTCAACTGCATCTAACGCCAACCAAATCCATAGGTCTTAATTTCAATGAACGGACATGAGCCGTGCATTTCGAAAATACAGAATCCCTTTCAGCTATGGAACCCAAGGTTAACGTTGAGTGTGAATCACGTCCCATTAGACCGTAAGGCCTAGTGGATCAGTTACGGTGTTTATAAGTATAAACACGTCTTACTTGTTTGTACACACACTCTCTTCTCTCCCTCTCTCTCTGTGTTACACACACTCACCGATAAATATGATTTACTTTTTTTTGTGTAAAAACAACAAGAACACGTTTGTATGCCTCTCTCTCTCTCTCTCTCACACACACACACACACACACACACACACAGCCGGACAAGCGTGTAAGGTTCATCCTTAATTAGCATCAACTTCATCTTTTATAATAAAATTATTGCATTTCCTCGAATAGTATGAAATTTGCGGTCTCTGAATTTCTCTTTGAGATACTTCTAGCATCCTAGGGTTTTAGTTGCCATGCAGCCTACTACAACCATCTCTCTCTCTCTCTCTCTCTCTCTCTCTCTCTCTCTCTCTCTCTCTCTCTCTCTCTCTCTCTCTCGTAGCAAAGTGTTACTGTATCCCGAAATCAAACAAATCAACAATTTCGTCTCATTTAAACAACAAATAAACGGTATTATACATATCCCGAAGGCCAAAAAGTCAAAAGGATTTTACGGATATGAAAAATCAAAACAAATCAGTAGGGTTCTTCAAAAGGATTTTACGGATATCAAAAATCAAAACAAATCAGTAGGATTCTGAGTGTATAAAAAACCAACAAATTAACACGAAGGGGCGTAGTCTATAAATAAAAAATAAACAATATTACGCGTGTACCTGAAACCAACAAATTGTCAGGCTCACACGTAATCCCAAAAACCAACAAATCAGTAGGATTACGACTATCTCAGAGCCAACAAATCAGTAGGATTACACCTAGCTCATAACCAACAAATCAGTAGGATTACACCTAACTCAAAACCAACAAACCATCATCATTGTGCTGTTTTCAGTACCAACCAACTATAGGACTAACGTATCCCGGAAACCGACAAATCTACTACAAGTTGGCATCGCAAAGTTTGATCCCGCGGCGGAATCTGTCAAAGGAGATTTTTACGGTCGTTCCGGATTCCGGAACTGGCTTCCGCGATGTCGTTAACCAGATGTCGCTTTAATAAAGTCGCAGCTGCCGTTCGTTACAACGTCGTGACAGCATCGCCACAGAAGGCTGAGAACTTCTCTCAACTGTCATAACACCGCCATCTTTCAAGCTGGTGTGCTACGTGATCGTTTTATGACTGAGCCGGTCGGTCTTTAATTCCTCGGGGTCTGCTCGTAGATGAGGTTGGGGGTGGAGTGTGTTGTTGAGGTGGCGGGGAGAGGAAGGGGAGTGGTGTGCGCGTGCGCACGCCTGACATATAGAGGTTCAGGATTGTTATTTGAAATTAGGCGCGAAATATGGTTACTTGCAGAGCTGTTTTCCAGGTTGCCTGCGAGTCTCTCTCTCTCTCTCTCTCTCTCTCTCTCTCTCTCTCTCTCAGAAGTTCAAGGGTGTTTTTCGAACCAAGCGTGAGTTTAGTCTTTAAATCGGTCTGTTACTTCATAGGCATTTGGCTATATCACCCTCCTTACCATAATGAGATATATATATATATATATATATATATATATATATATATATATATATATATAGAAATACCAACAAACAATCACCTGGGTTCGATCCTGATGTGAGTCAGAAATTTATATTTATTTACGGTGTATATATACAGCCGTACTAAATAACTTTATACATCGAATTTTTTGAGAGAAGAATTTTTAAGGATTGTCTTCCTGCAAATACAAAATGGTTTAGATACTCTGACGACATCATTTGCATTTAGCCGGGTAGGAAAAAATGTAAACATTTGGTGCCATCGATAAAATTTACAAATGAGATGGAAAACGATTTTAGCCTTCTATTTTTGGATTGCTGTTTACAAGAAGTAATAGTGAATTTTGATTCAATTTATTCAGGAAAACCACCGTAAAAAGTTCATTTTTATTTCGGCCACGACATAAAAGGCACTTGAAAAAAAAAAAAGCTTTCCGGCACCCCCTCTGTCAGAGAAGAGGGGTGGATTTATCACATACACACACACACACACACACACACACATACACTTATATATATATATATATATATATATATATATATATATATATATATATATATATATATATATAGTATATGTGTGTGTGTGTGTTTGTCGATCATAAAGTTTATTGACTGTCTAAGTGGTTTAAGTAAAGTTTTTGAGGCTTCCAAAAGGGAAACCCAAGCTCGCAGGTACTTATCTCGCCATGCGTATGAACCGACATACACTTGTAACTGCTATATTTATGAACAGACATCGGTGCTTTTGCCTTTCCTCCATTTTGCTGTTCAACCACTCCAACTCCCTCTTTTCACTGCCTTAAGCGCTGATTGGCTGAAAGTACCCTGTTGCTTGACCTTAGAGCCTAATTTAGTTCCTCGTTGGACGAATCGGTAGAGTTGTCGACTGGCACTCTGCTAGGCCCGAGTTCGAGTCTCCGGCCGGCCAATGAAGAATTAGAGGAATTTATTACTGGCGATAGAAATTCATTTCTCGGTATAATGTGGTTCGGATTCCACAATAAGCTGTAGGTCCCGTTGCTAGGTAACCAGTTGGTTCTTAGCCACGCAAAATAAGTCTAATCCTTCGGGCCAGCCCTAGGAGAGCTGTTCATCAGTTCAGTGGTCTGGTTAAACTAAGGTATCCTTACTTATAGGCTAATTTTCATAAATCAAAACCATCATCTGCAGACGAGGAATAAGGTCGAATTCTCTGCAAAAAATCGATGTCGAAAATTGATACAGCTGAATTGATCATTGCAGCACAGGGTACCATAACAGAGGAATGTTGCTTTTTTCCTCTTGCGATAATGCAAATGAAAATCTGGACGCATTCCACACTCGCTCTGCCGGCGCTTGTCACCATTCCAACGCTTCGCTGCAGCGATACGAGGTGAGACGAGACTGTTTGGTGGCGTAACGGCGGGGATGAATCCAAGCGCCTGTAGATGTTAACCTAAAATCAACCAGAGGGCGTACCCAGACTCTTTATAGATGCCAGTCATCAAAGACTTCAAGGACATTCATTTCTGTTTGTTTTAACTGTGAGGTAACTGTAACGTTAATTGAGATGGAAATTCCGAATGGCAAGATGTCTGTAGCTCATCTTCCATGTTATAACACTTCCTGTTACAGCATTGATTAATAGAAATTTAATTTGCTCTATGCATTTTATACAGTGAAACAAATAAAACTAGAAAATGTTTAAATAACTGAATACTTCCTTCATTAACTAAATTCTTAAGAGTTCAGTAATGATAATTGCGTTCTGTTTCTAATGATGAAAGCAGTAAGCACTGCAATCGAACTGCAAAGCAAATCAAGCAAGTAGTAAAATCAAGTAAGTAGGTAAATCAAGCAAGTGATTGCTTGATTACTTCATCGATAGCAAGCAGCATCGAATGGTTGGACTGATAAAATGCATGATAGTATTTTAAAATATAATCGTATATATAATCATATATATATAATCATATATATATATGATTATATATATGGTAATTTAATATAATATATGATTATATATATATGGTAATGTAATCATAATTTATTTATAATTTTTATCCGTTTCATTCGTTTGATGAATTGTAACGAAAGTTTTGCAATTTGAATAAAGTTTGCGGGCGAGCTGTTTGCTGTTATGTGGCAGTGCTGGTAGGCTTAGTAATAAAACGTTATTATTAAAAATGTTATCAAAATGGTCCATTCATTTCAGCAGTTCAGTAATATAAGTTTTGATTAAAATAAGTATTTTAATACAACAAACGGTTATTACAGCTGAAATATGTTTAATCTGAAATGACTATCAATTCAACAGAAGTTCCAATATATTTCATTGCATACAAAGCAATTTTTGTCTCTGTTACTATTGTATGGCCGCATGAATATGTATTTCGAGATTTCATTTAGATATTTGTGATTAAGTGAGGGTTTATAGACTCCAAATGGCCGCATATTTTAATAAAAGATGGCGACTTACATCCATTTTAGAGCCGCGAGTCATCGTTTTTCTCAAATATCTTTCAAACTAATTATTTGATCGGAATGGTTCTTTGACACAGTGTACAAGACACCTCCTGCTAATTTTTGGTAATATAACACTTTGTCAAATGGTTTTATTTAAGGCGTTTACTCCTGACTTACATGGTGTTGCCAAGCATCACCAAACTGTGCATTCGAACGTCCTTTGTCCCCAATCTCTCTTCCCCTCCACTCATCCCTCCCTCAACCCACTTCTGGCCTCACTCTCTGGTAGTATAGATTGACCAGTAGAGATTTTAATAAAGACAAAGAAAAACTATTAAATTTAATAAGTTAAAATTACAACCGATCGATTGCCGTTTCTCTGCCTTGAGAAATCGCCCTAATGATGTCTAAGAGTGCCATATTTTCCTTCCACTCCACACCTGACTCATTTTACCATGCCGTGAAGGACTAAAATAGAAAAACTGTACCCATTGAAGAATCAATTTGTAATGGAATATTAACATCAAATTTAACGTAGAAGGTAAACAATTCAACAAGTTTCAAAACTAGATTTTCTGTGAGCCATGCAGCCAAATTTACGTAAATAGATAGTCATTACTAAATGAAAAATATATTTTGAATTGCGACATGAACTAATCTTAGGTAAAGTGACTCTACTGGTTTATAGAGCAAAGAGCTAAGTATATTAAGTAATTACAATGATAAATCCTTTACTTTAATTTTTTCATTATTTGGCAGCCATAATTTAAACTATAGAAGCATGTAAACTATATCCCAAAGCAGATCAAATCCTATGTGAGCCTGCATGAATCTCTCAGCAAACACATTGCTTTTGGATGCACAGTCTTTCAGTGATTTAGATGATAAATCCAGTTACTTTCCATTATTTTCTCTCAGACATGATCCTATGCCTTCAGGCCTGGGTAGGGTTGCTCGCTCCATACCGCCAGCTCCAGAGGTAAAAAAAGTATCAGAAAATCTCAAGGTCTGTTTTCCTCCATGCTCCGTACTGCTTTCTGTGCTGGACTCTGCCTGGATTCTGTCTTGCACTGGAATCCACTGTCTCTGTGATTTTAACTGGACTGCCGAATATACGCCTCAAAGGCAAATTAGTGGATGTTGGTGCAGCAGCCAGTTTCAGAAATTAGTGGGCTCAATAGTAAACAAAGTCGCAATTATTACATAACCGCCACAAATTACCATTAAACAAATGCATAGTTGGCACTGATGAAGCAAAGACAGCACTCTTCCAGTACAAGAGCAGAAATAAAAATAAGATGTTTCTTTGCCTCCACAAAGAGGTTCTGCATTTAGTTTTGTGATATGAGAGCTTGAATAATAAGAATTCAGCCTTTTCTTTTGTTTCAGGCCAAGGGTTTCTGCATTTCTATCCTTCAACAGATATGTAGGACTGAATTATAATCCCAAATTATATACCAAGGAAATATATAATTAAATGAAATAAAATTATATATAATGGGTAATATAGCTATATGCAGTTTATGTTTCTGAAAAGTTCAAACATCACTGATCATACTTAGTGCTTACCTGCATGCTTTGCAGCACCAACCCACTCCTCTTTCAAACTCTCTTTCTGAGCTTTTACTAACTCCGTTTACCTTAGGATCAGTAGTATTAACGACACAGTCTTCCAATGGCACAATATTTGAATACTGACATTTCCTTGCGCACATTAAGACGAGGTTAAAGATGCTGTGACGTGGCGTCGGGTAATCTCCCTAACTTTTGCTAGCAGAATAGCGTCAATTGCGCCCAACTAATTACATTACTTTTATGTCTTTTGCACCAACTGCCAGCCTGGTGGCTGTTTTAGTGTCCTCTTTTATCATTACAATGTCCCTACCATAATTTTTGTGGGTAACATTTATCTACTTTGGCAACTGTGTGACAGCCTGTATATCAAATTATTCAAAATTCACCATTATAAGTTTCTATATCAGATGTGTTTCTTTAGTTTCCTCATAACTAACTCTCGTTCTTATGGTATCCAATAAATTCAGTATTTAAAACCAATCAGGATCATGTCATTATGAAACTGGCTGCAGCTGAATGAATTCAGCATTAGTCAAAGCCATGTATTGACCTCTCTGAGGTGTGTGGTCTGGAATTAGGTCATCTTCTAGGTATCTCTTAGACCTTCAGAAAAGCAGCCTTTGGTGAGGTGAATGGTTGCCCGAAACCTGAGCTAAATCCACCACTATGCTGAAAAATACATTTTTTCTGTGATTGAGCAGTGAAGTAATTGGCAGACCATTTTGCACACTTCCACAGTCCCCAAAGAGGATGGTAGCCTTTAAAGTATTGCTCAAATTTTAATGGACAGCACTCCTTGTTCATCAAAGTAATTCTGTATGTTTCTGGATCCATACCAGAAGAGTCCCAGTAATTATGTTAGCTCCACTGCAATATGGGGATGAACCAAGATCGAATGACTTTAATTCAGTATCCATATTCAAATAGATGACTATAAGCCTCCTAATGGAACTCACTGGGAGACCATCAGACAAACTTTTAAAATTAATGGCCCTCGACCAGACAAGTTGTACAAAAGTCCAGACTTTCACCCTTTTTGCCATTGTAAAACCTAAAGTATGGAGGCTATGTGATCTATGAATATTGTACAAGAAAAGGGAACTTTTCATTAGTTCTTGTCTGAATAAATATGTGGGACTGATTCAGTTTAATAGTTCTCTGGCTGATTTTCTAAGTATGCATTCTTGCAGGATGCGTTTCACAACAGAGAAACAGTGTAGAATCCAAGAGTGTATTGTGTTCAGACAAAGCATTGCTGTAGCCTGAGTGATACATTTCTCATGCAAATCTAAAACAGTGTAGCTTTGTGATGTATTTTTAGGAGCAAGGCAGTCTGTAATTGTTATCATTCTTCCACCCTTACCAAATTTCATTTTTCCTCTTAGAATTATCGTATCCATAGGATATACATTGAGTTGATTAACAATGTTTAGGATATCTTTAACAGACTTAGAATCCTGTCAAAATACTAGATATTTCAGGAAAATAAATATGCTGTTCTATTCTAATTACGTGACTCATTGCTGCATGTTCAGAACAAATGGAATCTCATGGCTCCATATCTGCTCTCAGGATGCCTGGAGTAGAGTTTGCATTTAGGCTCCCAATAAACTTAGCTATGCCTGGAGCAGATACAAGCCTAGACAAACTGGAAAATCTGTTTCACCAATCACCAGTGCTCCAGTTCTCCATACGGCTGCAGTGTGGGTGGCTGGTTGAAGACTGACACCGCCTGTTGAAGCTCGATGTTTCTGCTGTTCCTCTTCAATTGGAGCCAAATTGAATTTGATGTAATTCTCCGAATAGCATCCACTGGTTTATGGGGTTTGGTATTGATGTGATTATATCACTGCGACTTACAGATAAAAGTTAGATTGTTTAAAAACTCTGGCCCAGAGAGAGCTAGACTTACATTGAGATTTTATGTGAAGCTACACAGTGACAAGGTCAGTATGGATTTTCCAATGCCTAGAGCAAATTGATCTTATAGGATGTATCTCACACAAAGGTACTTAAATGTTCCATAATCTGTTACAGAATAAAGGTGCTGTGTTTACATCTTTCTATCTGGTTATAACAATGAGAATTAATCAGGATAAGGACACCAAGCTATCAGAAAATGAGTGGGTTCTTCACAGTCAGATGTTTCTACCAACACACTTGAGAACCCAATTAATTTATATGAATATCTATTAACACTTCTGCTGCCCAAGTAATGACACACTGGAAAGCTCAAGAGGCATGTCTTTAAGATAATTCAGCACTACCAAAACGGTTTCTTAAGCTGAACAAAGTTCAGCCCTAATGACTGGAATATCCTGAATAAAGATATGATTCCATATATCCTTACTACCTGTAATGAGGAAACAATCAGATTTATATTCTCTGAGCTCTGACAATAGATATTTAGTTCAGAACTGGGAGGGTGCCATATCGACATATATTTCGTTGCTTTAATTTCTGCATCTGGCAATTTGGTCCCAGGCCTGAGACAGAATCACATTGCATAACTTATGTAAGAAGGAGCATTACTCTCATTCCAGAATAGGCAAAAGTGGGCTTTCAAATACATCATAGTGATAGCAATAGTTTTCAAAACATTCCAGCACATGTTTGCTCTGCAAACTCCAAAACTGGAAACTTGTGGATGAGGTATCATATTTGATCCTAAGGCCCCAACTGTTGACAGATCCTGCCGTTTGCTCCAGAGCTATTATCAATTTCCTCTTGAATTTCCTATCCATCTGACTGCTTCCACAAAACTGAAGATCAAAATTTACAAAGGGCTCAAATATTCCAACACTAACTCCAGAAGCCACACTTCAATTTTACTAATATTTGCAGTAATACTGCCATTATCCATATATATTAATGAATAATGTACCTTTTAAACAAAATTTGTAGTCATCATCATCATCAGTGTCAATCATCCAAAAAATTTTATATAGCCAAGTAATATGTGCATAGGAACAAACAAGACCAAATAGAAGTCTTAGCTACGATACGTGTACAATCTCTTTTCTGCCATGTTGATACCACAGAAAAAAGTAATTTACTTGAATCTAGATCAAGAGAGCAGATGTTTGAAAAGCTTTTAATATCAAAACACAGGAGCTTGGAATCAAAGCTATTAGCTGTAATAAAGCTATGTTGAGTCTTTTAGTTTAAACTGAGTCCACTCTTATAAGCAGTGTAACTCATGGTTACTTCCCTGGGCATTATTTTCATGGGATTGGATAAAAACACAACTCTGCATTTTACATGAAGTGTCCCACGGTCTGGTTTAATCTTTTTGCCATATGTGCCAAAAACTGCCAGTTTGGATTTTTTCCTCTAAGTACCCCAGTCAAATTTCAGTGCTTTATAATACCTTGTTCAGATTGCTCTCCTAGTATTGGTCGATCAATTTGCTTTACATCACCTTTAAGTATTTCTTAGAATTTGAATTTAAATTTTGTGGCCTTTAAAGTTTATTTTGCCCCTATGAAATGATTTCACTTTACTATTTCAGATTAGTGCATGGTGATGCTATTGTTCTGCCTTATATTTTGAAGAGCAGCAATTTATTATTTTCCTCATTCCACCTTCCTTACCAAGGAAATATTTGTGTGTCATAATTGAGTATCTGTTACAACCACTTCTCGAGGACCTGCAGTGGCTCTCAAGAGGCATAGTTGATTTTCCTGCATCACGTTCACTAATGTTATCCCCTGCTTTCGCTCTGTGAATCATCACAATCAAGAGAGAGGATCTAAAGATTATGACCAGAACCAAGATCCTCACATGTACACCAATAACTAAGCTTTTTTGTCTTTTCTTCCCCAAAACTAAGGAGGAGAGTGTTTCAATTTGCTCTAATTTGATCTGTGTTTTACTAACATTACACCTTCACGACGTCAAGGAATAAATAAACAATTGTGTCCATTCTCATCCTCTGATGAGCTATTGTTTTCAGGAGAGACATCAACAAGGTGACAAGACCAAAATCTGTATTATTAATTTCACATCTTTTCCGTCCTTCAAAAGTAGTAATAAAGAACATCTATATTCCATAAATTCCCATTAATTTTCACAAACCAGAGCAGAATTACCAATGAAATGTCCGAATAGATGCTTTGTTGCTTCAATTTTCATGACGTATGATCCTCCAATCGTCAGGCACTTTCAGCAAGGCAGATATAAATAAACTTTACAGAATTAAATCCATTGATTTTGATTCTAGAGATCAGGAATTTATGACAAACCAGTTTTTCATGCTTTTGCCACTACTCCTCTGATATGAAGTTTATTTGACACCACATGTCCCTCCATGCAACAGATCTTTGTCTCTCACGAAGAATGCAAGAAAGGTAGGGAAGTATTGCATGCTTTCAGTCTGCTGACTTTGAGCAGCTCAGAAAATTTATCAACAAATATCATGCAGATTACTTTCTTTCACAACTCAGTCTGCTTTGTTTGAAAAATTTTCCTTTTCCATTTGTGCTTTGACCATATCTCGGAGCTCACTTGCTCTTGGCGTGCATAGGGGATTTGGTGCCAGGCACCACAATCACAGCACTTCCGGGTAAATTTGCCAGGTATCATCAATGCCAGTCAACACGGCGCATTTAATACAAGCTTTCAAACTGCAGCTTGCCACTGATTGCGACTGGGTTGCTTGATGCTTCTCACATGGCAGATAGGATTGAGAATCTGCCATCACTTATTACATAAAGGACTCACTTTGAACGTTGGTGACGAGATTTTGTGGCTAGTGTTTTGCAGCTGGCACCTCATGGCTCAGCTTGGACAAGTTTCTCTGGTTTTTGTTTAATCTTATACTATCGTTATTTGGTTAAATAACTCAGTGGCTAAAATTTATCTGCTATCCAGTTCAAAGATGGCCTGGTTTCGTTGGTGATATCAAGTTATTAAGTTGGAGTTCTCATTCAAGAGCCATGCCAGGTAAATACTGTCAAAATATCCTCTGAGGTTATTTTCAAGCGTAATGGATCATAAATAGAGATTAATTTTCCCTATGTACTCAAGCGGTTCTGTATTGTAATCAAGCTTCCAGGTTCGACATTTTGTTTTAATGACGTTGAATTTTCTGGTAGCAGGAAGAAGACTAACGCATTCAACAAACTCTACTATACGTTATAAAATGCTGTATGCTCTCCAAAGAATTTATACGTAATGAGTACGCCACAAATTTGCTGTTTCAAAGTAGGCTTATAGTAGTCAGGTAATTGAAGCGTTTCCATGTATCTTCAAATTGCTGAAAAGGAACCTAGTCAGATCCTCTCCCTCTTCATATAGAATTTAGGTAAAGGGCAGTTGCTCTTAAACATGCACTCAGTGTGCTTCTAGAAACTTCCACGCTGGAAGGGAGGATTCACTGGACTGGATGCCAGATGAGCAGTGTGAGTGGAAACATTCACTTTGTCATATCTTGTTTACAGCTTTCTTCAATTTCCTTGTCATTTTCCAGCTATGGCTTTCATCTCATCATCAGAGTTTGAATTTGGGCTTTCAAGTTTCCAATATGACCAAGATCTGGCCTTTTCAGGGCTCATCATGAAGTCTTTCCAATTTTCTAACAAGGCAATCTCTCTCTTGAGAATATTATTGCAAAACTGTCCAATTCAGAATGATGCGAGTTGACCTGTCCTCTATAGATTGCCTAGAACTAATCAGAAATTTCAAATCTTTGACATGCTTACAAACTCATACCACAGAACCAGATAAAGGCGGAATAATACAAAAAGTCACCAGTAGCTCTCCAGAAAAAATAAACTGAACTTCTCGACGAAACTGCTAAAGGCACAATGAGAAAGTCATTGAGACCTCCTAACTAAGTAACCAGTTGTACTCAGCCTCCCTAACTAAAAGTAACGGTTATTACTTTTAACCTTCAATTACCTAAAGCATTTCAAATGGCCGAGCGGATAAGAAAACGAGGACGGAAGAGCAGCAACAACTAGCGACAACCAACATGTCCCTGTTCGGGCGCCGCTGCTTGATAAAGTATGAATTGACAGTGAGGATTTTAGCAAAGATAAAGAAAACTATTAAATTTAATAAGTTAAAATTACACAGCGATCGATTGCCCGTTTCTGCCTTGAGAGGAAATCCCCCTAATGATGCTCCTAGAGTGTATGCACGCTTCCCTCCGCCGCAACTCATTTACCATACGTAAGGACCTAAAATGAAAAACGTACCCATTAAGAATCAATTTAACGTAGTAATTAATTAACATCAAAGTTAACGTGAAAGATGGCAATTCAACAAGTTTTCAAACTAGTTTCGTAAATATGCAGTAAATTTCATAAATGAATAGATGTTACTAAATAGAAAAAATATATTTGGAATTACATTTAAATGAATTAATCTTGTAGTCAAGTGAAACTCTACTGGTTTATAAACAAAAAGGCCCCTAAATATAATGGTAATTACAATGATAAATCCTTTACTTTAATTTTTCGACGTGTTGACATTATAATTTAAACTATAAAATATAAAAGCTATATCTGAAGACAGATCAATCCTATATGTGAGCCTGCATAAGATTTCTCAACTGACTTACATTTCTTAGATCCTGGTCTTTGTTAGTTAGATAGTAAGTCAGTTATATTGCCTCTCTCGAACTTGTGAAATCTGCTCTGCTGAGCCTGGGTGGAATTTTATCGCTCCTGTACCGTAGCTCCAGGGTAAAAAAATGTCCAGAAGTCTGAGTCTGGTGCCACTCCACTCACATGCTGCTTTCTGTGCTGGACTCCTGCCTGGATTCTCTTACTGGAATCCCTGTCTCTGGTTTTTGCTGGACTGCCAGAAACACCATTATCAAGGCAAAATTGGTGAATGCTAAATTGTCCAACAGCCAGTTTCAAAGAACTATTCAGAGGCTCAATAATAAACTAAAGTCCATAAATTATCATCCTATAACACATAAAAACAAATTACCATTAAACATTATTCTAGATTCCAACCACCACCGAGAGTAAACAAAGACAACGTATATTCAGTACAAGCAGAAATATACAAAAAATAAAGATATTTGCTTTACACCTCCACATAAGGTTCTACATTTAGTTTTTTTGTTAGTATGAGAAACTTGGAGATAACTAAATTCAGCTGTACTACTTTTACATCTACCATTTCCTGTCTATAGGGGATGGCGGACAGTCGATTGGCGTAGATTAGTCCTGCTGACTCATGCGATTTTGCCTTTAAAAGTCAAGAGTAAACGCCTTAACTAACACCATTTGACCATGCACTATATTACCAAAAATTAGCGGGAGGTGTCTTGTACACTGTGTCAAAGTACCATTTCGATGAAATAACTAGTTTTAAAGATATTTGAGAAAAACGATGAATCGCGGTCCCTGAAATGGATAGTGGACCAGTCGTGCTGTACTATCTGCTTAGCGCTGAGATAGATGTCTTTGAATGTCCTTATTTTTTCCACTTCTGTAAAAGCTTGGGAAATCAGGAATTTTTGCATGTTCCGTAATCCGCCATTGTGGAGGGTATACCTAAGTTATTGAAAGTATTTATGATTAGAAATTTATAGGAAGTTCTGTTTGATAATGATTTTGAAAGATATGTGTCCGCTTTTTGACGGTTTTCCTATTATTCTGGTTTCGTGTCTGTGAAAACGGGTCAATGTCATTAACATTTGTGTCAGATAATTACTTGCACTATGAGGTCCCTTTGTGTCAAATTTCATGATCTGAATGAAAATGGAGTTTAGAATGCTAATAATGATAAGGAGGGAAGCGAAAAACTTCACCAGGGTAAAATTAAGGAAAACTCAGGCAAAACAGAACAGCCAACATAGCTCTTGTTGTGAAATGATCTTGGAACATTACTGCTCTTCTTTACAGCATTATTATTTCTTTTAGTGAAATAAAGTCTAGTGACTTTAGTTTTTTCATATGTAATTAACTGGGATTACCTTCAATAATTAAGTGTCAGTGAGAGAAAGACGACAGTATCCTATATTATTGGTTAACAGTGACTTAATTATCATGTTTCCTTTTACGATAAGTTTTGTTGCTATTCAAATAAGCCATGCTCAATCACTAGGTGATTTGTCCATATATATTGTAGTGATAGAGAAATATGTTCACTATACGCTGGTCTTCCGATGAGTGAAGATCAGCAACTCTTAGTTTGGTCAGTACTTGCTTATAAACGGAAGCAGAATATACATACATACATACATAAATACATACACATATGTGTATATATATACTGTATATATAGGGCTCCAAGCTCTCTTTTTGCACATTACGTTAAAAACATATCATGTGATGCTGCCAATAAAATAAGTATTATTCGCGTGATGTACATTATATCTACAGAGAGAAGGGAATAAGTACATACTTTGAATTCTTCTATGTCGCCTAATATATATATTGCTGTTCTCCTTCCTGGTCTGTCAGCAGCATCCAAAGAACATTATAAATTCGAGGTAAAATTACATGAAGTGGTCCCCCCCCCCGGCAAGAAAAATAGTGATTATGATTCTTATGGCCACCTCCCATACAGGGTAGTTCTCTTGCCTCTAGGGTTAGTGCATGTTACTCGTCTCTTGAAATGTTACGATATCACAGTGTTTTCCACTTAAGAGTTTTCGTTTCTTGTACTGTAAGCCTATAAAAATAGTTCATTGGCTGTGGTTTGGATTCTAATGGATGCTGTGTTGCTAAAGTGGAACATTTTTTTTCCATAAATGTGCCTCGGTAACTCTTCCATATTAGCACCTTTTACCTGAGTTGTATTCTGATCTGGAACTATACAACTTGGACAGATCAGACCATCGCCCTAAATTGCCAGTCAGTTAACCGCCAACATTTGGCATTCTTTTCTGCTTCTGTTTCTGTTGGTTTGGAGAGTCCAGAGGTCCACACATGGCATTATATACCCTTCATAAACGGGCTTAATTGAACCAATCTCGTGTTTCTGTCTTCCCTGACTTATAGTCTTCCTAACTCTCATGGGCGATTTTATTACTTTCTTTTTCTTCTCCTGGTCTGGGCTACATATGGTGTTTTAGCTGCCCTTGCCGTCTTAAAAGGCAGAAAATCAAAGAAGTTTCCTCAAGGAAAACAAAGGTAGAAAAGGAATTCTAGAGCTTAATGGTAGAGCCTTTGATTACATCATTGGAATGTCTTTCGATTTATCGTATTACGATTTCCGTAAACGCTGTAATTTTTTTAAGGTACATTCTAACAATTCTGATATATTTGAACCTTTTAATAAAAAAACTTAGTTAATTTGCGCTTTCTCTGCTTGAACTTTACTCATGGAAATTTTGATTTTTTAAAGTTTATATAGAAGAAATTTTATTTTCATTTTGTTAAATACCTCGTTTTTTTTAACGAAATTCTCGTTTCCTTGCCTACACTGTATATAGGGGCAATTAATATCAAGCAATTTTATTGGAGCATTCAGCTTTCAACTTCCCCTCCCACTTTTTTCGAGCAGGTTTGCGTAAAAAAAAAATCACCGGAAAAATTGCATTTTTCTACGTTACAGAGGAATGCGGATAAGAGAGAGAGAGAGAGAGAGAGAGAGAGAGAGAGAGAGAGAGAGAGAGATTGTAGTTTCTAGTTGCTGTAGAATCTGTATACAAGGGAGAGAGAGGATATTAGATCGTTCTTTGCACCGGGATGTGTAAGCGTTAGACGTTTGTGTGTGTGTGTGAGAGAGAGAGAGAGAGAGAGAGATTGCAGTTATTTCGTTGTACTGAAAGGCGTTCGTGGGTCGTGTGCGCCCGCGCGTGAGTGTTTGCGTGCGGAAGACAGACTTAGGAGATGGGTGGGTGGGGGCGGGGGGAGGGTGGTAGAAGTGAGATGGTTACTATAAGCATTACCATTAATTTAAGATTTGCTTTACACAAATAAAAATATTTTATCACTGTTTTCCTGATGTTGTTGTGTGTATAATACACTATTATTTGTTTAAAAGGTTAATTACTACACATTAAATTTCCTGTAAAAAATACAAATATTTTCACTACTTGTCTGATGTTGTTGTGTGTATAATGCACTTATATCATTTGCTATAAAGGAATTTACTAATACATATTATGAAAGATGTAATGAATAACTTCCCTGGCTCGCAACCTTCCATTCATTAAAAAGCCAATTTTATTGCTTATTCAATGCCGAAACCCCTATCTTTTACTTTCTGGTGTCTTCATTTATTTATCAGGCCTGGGCTGTATAAGGATAGTACGTTGCCGTTCCTCATCCTTTGCTGTTAAAATTTATACCTAACCTGATCACGTACAATACGAGATAAGGTAACCAGATTCACAGTAGGTTCTATTAACGCTGCTTCTTCAGTATTGTTCACAGATGACGTCACAGTGGTGGAAGGCCATAAGAAAGCTGATATTTCTTCCTGGAGACAGACGTTTTGTAAATTGTAATCCAGAGGACAGTTTAAAAATAGAGAGAATGCGTTATAGTGTAACTCCAGTTAGAAAAGCCAACTTAATTATTAACAACATCAACAACTACATTTTCAGTTATTATTATTATTATTTTTTGGGGTATATTATTATTATTATTATTATTATTATTATTATTATTATTATTCAGAAGATAAACTCCCATTCATATGGAATAACCCTTCAGGGGCCATTGACTTGAAACTTAAGCTTCCAAAGAATATGGTATTCATTTGATAGAAGTTACAGAATATGACAGGAAATACAGAAAGAAGAGGCCATTTTTGGAAAAGAAAACCAAGATAGATTGATAGAATATTAGAAAAATAGATAAAAGAAAAAATAAGGTATTAGCTTAAATTAATGTAGATAATCAACGTTTTGCTCTGCTGCAGATGAACGCTAGTAATCTTTTATAACTTTTGTACCACTCTCTGCTGCTAAATATTTCAAGATAAAGTGGCAAAGTGGCTAAGATACGACTCTCGGACTACTAACTGAGACCTATTGTGCACCCACATTACTTAAATTCACTAAAAATCATCATTAAGACTTACCGCTGAGAATTAACTCAAATCAAAATTCATACTCATCACTTAGACGCAACATATTGACCCATCACTTACAGTTATTGCTTTGACTTTACACTCAGAATCATCACTTAAAATCATAGTTTAAAATCTTCACAAAGAATCTCAAAATCATCACCATAGTTTAAAATCTTACAAGAATCACCATTTAGACTTACAACTGAGACTCACCTCTCTCTCTCTCACTTTTGGTAGTCCGTCGTGGTCCGACGATGAGGAATCTGTGCATTCAGCGATGCGGACGTCTTTGGCCCCGCAACCCGAAGCTGGAGGTACGCAGGCGTCCTCGGGTGTCACATCTACTGTGGTCTGTGGATTGTATCTCTTGGGGTACTGCTCTGTGACGCCAGTCTCTTGCATCGGCGAGACGGCGTCTCCGAATTCCGATCCTCCTCAAATGCGGCAGTTGCTGTTCGAGTGAGGGACCTCCACTGTTTTCTGTCTTTTGCTGAGGCCTCCAAGGTCACGAGGTTCGATGCGGCACCACCTAAGGTTGTTCTTTAAGGCGTCTTTGAACCTTAGTCCTTGTCTTCCCTGCTTGCGCGTCCCCTCTTTCAGCTGTCCAGACATGAGACTCACCAAAACCATAATTCGTACTGAAAACTTAGACTCAAAACTAGACTCACCAATTAGTCATTACTTAGACTTTTCACTCAGAATCATCACTTAAAATCATCTATTAGACTCATCATAGAAGTATCGGATTCCTGTACATTATTGCGTTTTGTCGATAATGAAATCAGTGATAGAGATAAAATAGATGGTAGAGAATTCGATGATGGAGATAGATGGAGATGAGATTCTTTGTTGGTAGAATTCAAAGGGTTGTTCACTTAGTGGAAATTTGCATTTAAATGATTAGCCGTTGCACTGGAAGGAAATATATAGCGGTAGGCTGGTTAATTGAGTTTGTCTGTATGTATGTAAAGAATAATGTTTAAATCGAGTGTGTTTACATGTATATATATACTACTATATATATATATATATATATATATATATATATATATATATATATATATATATGTACAGTATGTATATATACTGTATATATACATGTATATATATTTATATATATATATATATATATATATATATATATATATATATATATATATATATATATATATATATATATATATATATATATATACTTCTTCGTTTAACGTGCTTTATCCCATTTTTCATATGGGGGTAAGCACGATGCCTTTTTTGAAGGACATGTGTATATAAATATATATATGTATATACATACATATATATAATTATATATATATATATATATATATATATATATATATATATATATATATATACAGTATATAATTAAAGAACAGATTATAGGTGTAAAGTTTGACATTATTTACTGTAAAATATTAAATTACTGTAAATGATTTCAAGTTTTTTTCATATTCCTTGGTATGCGACCCTACCCTTTATTTTTTATGATGATGAAAACTGTGCTGTCATGTAGGGACAGTAAAACCCGGCACAATTAAAACTCTCTGGAATTGCCACAAAACTTGACAATTCCTCACTCTTTCCGTTCCTTACCTCACCCTAGAGAGAGAGAGATAGAGAGAGAGAGAGAGGGTACGATTTCCCTCTCAGGAAACATACTCTTCGACCTTAGTAACTTAAAACCTTTGGCTGCAACCGGAAACTATAGTGTGAGGAAGAAGAAGAAATCAAAACAATCGGTCTCAATAGAACGCGCCCAGATTGAATAAGGATTTCCCTCCTCAGCCTGTTTCAGGTTTCCATCTGCCAGACTTTGTCTTCTCGTTTTCAAACGGCGTTGTCATTATTCATCATCATCATCATCATCGTCTCCTCTTTTCGTTTCCTCTGGCTTCGTATTACGGTAAAGCTTTACGGAGCAATAAAGTTGATGATTTCTTACCTCGGGGTATAAGTGTTTAGCGATTTGTTTACAAGCAAACAGAGAAGAGAGAGAGAGAGAGAGAGAGAGAGAGAGAGAGAGAGAGAGAGAGAGAAGTGCGTGAGTGGGGGAGAGAGAGAGAGGGAGTCCCAACAAAACGCACCGTGAACCATTGCTTCGCTCGAGACCATAAATCAGATACGGTGTTCGCCCAGAGTGGTTCTTTGAAATGATATACAACATGGGTTTTCTTTTATTTTGAGTCTTGCGTTACGTTCGCCATCTTCAGCGTGCAAGCTCCACTCTCTTGGGTTACGTTTCGTTCTGTTTACAAATGTTGTATCGTTTTTAATGCTTGGTGCTTCTCTTGCTGATCCATGATGCATTGTTGTGGATACACAATAGCACTGAATCCGTGGTGAATATGTATTTACTGCGATTGTGCGATATATTATTGTTTCTTATTATTACTGTTTCGTCCTTGGTAAATTTGTATCTTACTGTGATTTGTTTTTACGTTTCTACATTATACGTTTAATACATATTTATCTATTTTTGTGATATATTCTTGTTTATTGTTACTTTCACCTCCCCCTCCCCGTTTTTCACTTTATTTTAGAATTGTAGCTTTTATATTGGGTGGTGTTTCTAACCTTAACTTATTTCTCGCCTTTGGCTGTGTCCCACTGCAGTCGACTAAATAATTGTCTGACTTACTGTCTGGGTCAATAAATTTACACTGGGTGTCTTTGGACCTTGCTTTTACAGTTCAGTGATTTTGATACTGATGAATATAGCCATATATATATATATATATATATATATATATATATATATATATATATATATATATATATATATATATACATGTATATATATAATATGTGTAAAATTTCACCATATGCTTTTTTATATATATGTGTATGTTTCTGTATAATAACGGTGTGTGTGTATGTATAGTGTGGACTTAAAACTTTCCTAAATATTCTAAATAAACAAATTCTTTTTATTTATTTATTTTATTTTTTTGCATTAATCAGGCAGGGTAAACATCCGTTCCCAGTGAAATAAATTTTGGTGAAGTAATGTGCATTTAATCACCGTTGCTTGTGCGCTTGCTAGCTTTGATTGGTGTTCGAGAGGCTGCAAATTGCTTGATCTATCAGCTCTGCTTTCTGTTAATGCGAGCGCGTGCGGCAATAACGATCGAAATTAGCAAGCAGTCGGACTGTGATTGCCTTTGTTTGATTGGGGGTTGAAGATGCGAGTGTGTGCGTGTGTGTGTGTGTGTGTGTGTGTGTGTGTGTGTGTATTTAGGTGTTTAACTTTGTCTGCTTTCGTGTATGTGCGTTTGTGAAATGTGTTCATGCGCGTTTGTGACTGTACTTATTAAAGTATTTATCTATTTGCATGTATGTAGTATGTAGCTACGAGTATGGTTGTGTTTGTGGGCGTTTATGTATAAGTGTGTTTATACATAGTTACTCTTACGTTGTTGGTTTTGTCCCTCATTGTGACCCATTGCCTTATGCGCCATATGGCACCTCAGGTTTGTATCGAGTTACATGAACCTGGTACGTGAACAAAACAAGGTGCATTTGCGTTCAGCCCGTTTTTTTTTTTTTTTTTTTTTTTTTTTGAACAATATGAGCGTATGAATTCTTGCCTTCATTAGGAATTACCATGTGTGCTTGATAGTATGTGTGTGTGTGTGTTATTGGGTGTGTGTTAGTGTATCTGTTGTAATATGCTCGGCTTTATATGCGTTCATGATTTTTTTTAACTATTAAACTTTTCTCTTTCGATGGGGAAGCTCTAAGGTGAATAAGAAATCAGTCTTTGCCTTATTCATCATCTAGCTCCATAATGCTGTTACGACCTCTCTCTCTCTCTCTCTCTCTCTCTCTCTCTCTCTCTCTCTCTCTCTCTCTCTCTCTCTCTCTCTCTCTCTCCATGCGATTGACTGTGAAAGATGCTTGGAATAAGAGAGAGTGAGAAAATGAGAGCGTAGATGGAATACATGAAGAGGAAGAGAGAGGGAGAGAAGAGGAAAAAGTTGGAAGAGGGAGAAAATAGGCGAGAGAGAAAAAGTAGAAAAGAGAATTAGAGAAACGGCAAATGTCACTGAAATCAACAGACGTGACATCACCGCCTGGCACAGCGAGAGAAAAATATTTTTTATTTTATTTATTTCGGAGTGCATCCGGATGAGCGTGGAAAAGCTGGTCCTACATAATGGTGTGCCAAAAACTCGCCTCGTTCATAGCCCTGCCCTATCCGGTCTGTGTGTAAAACATGCTTAATTTGTTTTGGGAAAAATAAATTGAATGGTGGCTCAACATATCGTATCATTTTTGTCAAATTTTTTTATTATTCATTTTTCGTAAATGTACCGTTACTCATTAAATGCTTCGTCTCTTGTTGTTGGTTGTAAATATATTGTTGATAACGCATTCGGTTATATATCACATTTCTTTCTCTTTATTTGTATGCTATTTCCATATAAAATATTGATGCTGTTTAAATAATTCACTTTTCTTCAGTCATCACTTTGTTATTCTTTTGTTCATTCGATAAATCTTGGTCTTGATTAAAGTTCTTCGTTGGGATAGTGGGTTCCGTTCTCAGCTAGCACTCTGCTGGCCGCGAGTTCGAATCTCCTACCGGTCAGTGAAGAATAAGAGGAATTTATTTCTGGTGATAGAAATTAATTTCTCGCTATAAAGTGGTTCGGATTCCACAATAAGCTGTACGTCCCGTTGCCAGGTAACCAACTGGTTCTTAGCCATGTAAAGTAAATTTAATCCTTCGGACCAGCCCTAGGAGAGCTGTTAATCAGCTCAGTGGTCTGGTTAAACTAAGATATACTTAACTTGGTCTTGATTAAAACTTCTTCGTTCCCTTTTCATCACCACTTTCCAATTTCTCTTTCGTTTCGTGGTCCTTCTTTCCTTCTTGATGTTGGTTATTTATTTCCCACGCTTCCTCATTATCATTCTCATTTTTCTTTCATGTTTGATTCGTTCTGTCTGCACCTCAGTTCGCAAGACGTCATCAGTGATTGATTAAAAGAACCTCCCGTGAGCCGGATGCTTCGTAATGCACCGTAATGTTATGCCTAGCTGTTATTGGATTCATGGGAACGTATCCTGCAAACGTATTTGGAAATGTGTGTTTGTGTGTGTATGTATGTATGTGCTGGGAACATATTTGTGAAAGTTTTTTTTTTTATACATTCTTCAATGGTATTTTGTGAATATATTCGGGAATAAGTTATTTCCGGAAACAAGTTGAAATCTTATTTGGAAATTTTTGTGAGAGCACACTCTGGAAATCTATTAGGGAAACGTATTTTGGAAATATTATACGGAATTATGTATAATAGAAATATGAATGAATTTTATCACATCACCGTGATTCATCTACAAGCATTAAGCTACAAACGTCCTTTAATATCCAATTCGCTCTAACCCGGAAATAATATATTTTCGTATACATTACCCGAAGGGGAATTTTTTTTAATTCATAGTAAGTTCGTCGTCTCGTGGCCGGGTAGTTGAATGCGCGTCACTGTAGTCCTGAGTTCTTGTCTTCCGTGGTTCGAGCCCACGAGATAACGAGCTTATTATCAACTAAAAAAAATTCCCCTTCGGGTACCATAAGTGAAAATGTATTATTTCCGAGGTAGAGCGAATTGGATATTAAAGGACGCTTGTAGCCTAATGCTTATAATAGAAATATATTATAGAAACATTGTGGAAGCACTGTACGGAAATATACTCCGGAAATACATTCAAGAAACTAAGGACATTTATCCTTGAAATGCAGGAAATTTCCATCTCAAAGATACTCGAAATTGCTCGTATATATCGGCTCAAAATTATTCGTCAGTCATATTTTCATTCTTGGTGTATATGACTGCTCGTAATTCTGCTTTATAGTAAAAAAAGATTGCTACAGCATATAATTTTGTCTTTTCAAGTTTTATTTAAATTCCAATCTATTTTGTGAGAGCTTGCCTGTCTTTTTTTACTTTATTTCTGCACATATCATAGAAGGAAAAGTATTAAGCAGCATTAGTCTGGAAAAATTGCATAATAAATCCTTACCTAAACCGACTTCTTTGGCATAGGTCTTTCCTTGCGCGGGGATGCTGGCACTAGCAGACGTCACTCAGCGTCACTTCATTTCTAAACCATTAGAAAAGATAAAACCTGAATGACAAACTAAAAGTTAGTTGTATCAAACTCTTATTAATGTTTTTCTTGGACCATAATTTTCCCCGCTTTAAGGACAAAAATTATTCGATATCTATCCGTAATAGGTTTTAATAATAGTTATTTTTTCTTTTATATTTTCTTCATGGAATTTTATTTTTATTTGAAATTCTGCAATACATCCTACACACGATGAAATAAGTCATTACTTATTTGAAGCAGCAACACCGTGGTAGCAATGTTTTCTGACAGAATTTTGACCAAGTGTTTATCTCGCATCAAAAGATTCCTTGAATTGAATTGAATTGAATATAGAATTTAGGCCGAAAGGAAATTAACAGTAAAAGTTTTGAAAGGTGAAATAGGAGGAAAGCCTCGCAGTTGCACCATGAATCAATTGTTAGGAGATGGTGGAAAGTAAGATGGAAGAACGAGAATGTGAAAGGAGGTACAGTAAAAGGAACGAAAGGGGTTGCAGCTAAGGGCCGAAGGCAGGCTGAAAAGTTTTGAATCCTTTCCATAAATTTTGCAGTGGATTTTTTAAAATTTTCTTTTGTCCATGCTGATACATCCTGCCCATGTACGAGTATTGTCCCCAGTTTTTAGGTTTGTTCCATGAGATGGACAATGTGGACATCGTTTCCGATTTATCGACATCTGCTTCGTCAAAATTCATTTCACATCTTCAAAATCTATCGATTTTTCGTCCGTTTTGCTCTCCCAGAATATCATTCCTCATCTGTTAGTGAAAAAACCCTGGCAGACAAAAACTGCACAAGTAAGTGCTCCATAAATATTGTACTTAGTACCAACGAGAAAAATGTCCCTGCCTAAAAGATATGCTCTCTGTCAAGTCATCTTATTAGTTCCTCATTGGGTGGGTGGGTTCCGTTCTCAACTAGCACTCTGCTGGCCCCGCGTTCGAATCTCCGACCGGCCAGTGAAGAATAAGAGGAATTTATTTCCGGTGATAGAAATTCATTTCTCCCTATAATGTGGTTCGGATTCCACAATAAGCTGTACGTCCCGTTGCTAGGTAACCAATTGGTTCTTAGCCACGTAAAATAAATCTAATCCTTCGGGCCAGCCCTAGGAGAGCTGTTAATCAGCTCAGTGGTCTGGTTAAACTAAGATATACTTTTTTAAGTTATCTTATTGTTGTTTGGTAAATCCTCCACGTTCAAAGTCGGTTCTCTTCTTGTTTCAATTTCCTCTCCTTCATTTCCATCAGCTGAAGAGACAATCTCCTGGACAAGTCTCCTTTGGTCTCCTCTCTCTCTCTACTCGTTCTTCCGAGGGACAGTCGTAGAGTTTCAAGCAATAGAAAGGATCGGAACATGAAAGGGAATCAAAGGGTATGAGACGTAGATACAGTCATTATCTTTGATATTAAATCATAAGTGAGCACACAAACACAAGGAAATATATATATATATATATATATATATATATATATATATATATATATATATATATATATATATATATATATATATATACATACATATATATGTTATATACATATGCATATACATATATATGTTTGTATATACATATATTGTGTGTATATATATATATATATATATATATATATATATATATATATATATATATATATATATATCAACACTATATTAAAAGGTTAGGTCAAAAGAAGCTCAGCGGATTTAAAAGGAATTTGCTGATTTCCTTCTATCCTCGCCGGATTCGGACTGGGGTCCTTTCGCTAGAAGCAACTGCTCTAGCCAATGGGATAAGAGAATTTTATATATATATATATATATATATATATATATATATATATATATATATATATATATATATATATATATATATATATATATATATATCATGAAAACAACATTAATTCTTGTGCAAGTTAATATCATAGAAAATTTGTAAATTACTTTGAAAATATATCCGTGCTTACATATTCATCCTTAAACCATTGAAAATACATATATATATATATATATATATATATATATATATATATATATATATATATATATATATATATATATATATATATATATATATATATATATATATATATATATATATATATATATATATATATATATATATATGTAAAAGAATCGACTGGTCACATTTTACCAGATACATATGTAATTAAATAGCCACAATGCCCTCTTAACTTCTCGAATTCTTCTCACTTTTTGGATACGCTTGATACAACAAAGCCTGAGATCCAAATGCAAGAAATATGTCCGGTATCGGGAATCGAACCCGCATCCGGATAATCAGAACGAGGTCTCGTTGCCGACATACCAACGAGAAGAATAAAAGTCTATTGTCGATCACACAATACATTTATTAGAGCTGGAATAGACCCATCCTCATCAGCATAGCCAAGTGGGCAATAGTTTTTATTGCTTTTTAGGCTGAAATGTATATATACAATCTACTGGCCACGTTTTACCAGATACGTATGTAATTGTAATGGTCACAATGCCCTCAAAATTTCTCGAATTCCTCACCGATTTTGGATACGCTTATCACTACGAAACCTTAGATCAAAATGCAAGAAATTTTTATATACTATGTGTGTGTGTGTGTCTGTGTATGTGTGTGTGTCTGTGTATGTGTGTGTGTGTGTGTGTGTGTGTGTGTGTGTGAATTTCAGTGGCCAAATGCTCCCTAAATTTCTCAAATTCTTCACACTTTCTGTGATACGTTCGTCACTGCAGAGCTTTAGATACAAATGCAAGAAATACGAAGTAATTCTGATGTCCGATGACAGGATTCGAACCTCGTCCATAGTATCTTATTTATTTTATATATAAATATATATATATATATATATATATATATATATATATATATATATATATATATATATATATATGTGTGTGTGTGTGTGTGTGTGTGTGTGTGTGTGTGTGTGTGTGTACAGTATATATTATTTATATGTAAATCAGTACAAACATACATAATTGTATATATATTGAATTACCAATTTTCCATTTCTTTTTCATTCTCTTTTTTTTTTCTTACACCGTTTGCACTCGCCCATTTTCTTTTTCGGTTCGTCTGATGGGAAATTCGTCTCCCGTGAAAGACGCCATGCATGGAATAACTTGTTATACATTCATGGCCCCTTTATTTCCTTGTGGAAATGGATTTCTCGATCAACCAAGAAAACTCATCTCTCTCTCTCTCTCTCTCTCTCTCTCTCTCTCTCTCTCTCTCTCTCTCTCAGAATTTATATGGTCAGAATTCTATTTTCACGCCAATTCTCTCTCTCTCTCTCTCTCTCTCTCTCTCTCTCTCTCTCTCTCTCTCTCTCTCTCTCTCTCTCTCTTCCTGAATGACCAAAACTCTATCCCGCCACCTGAGCATTGAGCTACGTATGTTTTTGTTGTTCGCTGTTATTAGGTTGGGAAGAGAGAGAGAGAGAGAGAGAGAGAGAGAGAGAGAGAGAGAGAGAGAGAGAGAGATTTTAATTATCAGTATTCAATCTCAATGTACATAGTGTTTTTGTTGTTGACAGTTGTTAGGTGATAAAAGAGAGAGAGAGAGAGAGAGAGAGAGAGAGAGAGAGAGAGAGAGAGAGAGAGAGAGAGAGAGATTTTAATTATCAGTATTCAATCTCAATGTACATAATGTTTTTGTTGTTGACAGTTGTTAGGTGATAAAAGAGAGAGAGAGAGAGAGAGAGAGAGAGAGATTTTAATTATCAGTATTCAATCTCAATGTACATAATGTTTTTGTTGTTGACAGTTGTTAGGTGATAAAAAGAGAGAAGAGAGAGAGAGAGAGAGAGAGAGAGAGAGATTTTAATTATCAGTATTCAATCTCAGTGCACATAATGTATTTGTTGTTGACAGTTGGTAGGTGGTAAGAGAGAGAGATTTTAATTATCAGCAGCCAGTCTCAATGCACATAATGTTTTCGTTGTTCGCTGTTGTTAGGTTGAGAAGAGAGAGAGATTTTAATTATCGGTATTCAGTCCCAATGCATATAATGTTTTTGTTGTTGACAGTTGTTAGGTTGAGAACAGAGAGAGATTGTAATGATCAGTATTCAGTCTCAATGCATATGCTGTTGACAGTTGTTAGGTGGTAAGAGAGAGAGAGAGAGAGAGAGAGAGAGAGAGAGAGAGAGAGAGATTTGAATGATCAGCATTCAGTCTCAATGCATATCATTATATAATTGCAAAGGGTGGGCCTCCATGCCGTAATCCTCATTTATGATATTATCTTTCAAATGGAAAATTTTTGTTCTTAACAAGTTGGTTGGGAAATGGACTATTTCAAATTCCACAGAATTTTTTTCATATTATTTAACAAATTTCAACTTATTCCACTTATCATTCTCCAAAGTTTCGTCAACCTTCGATAATTCATAAGTTTTCCCTAAATTTCCCTGGGCTATTATTGTCACTGTTATTCAGAAGATGAACCCATTTCTTATGGAACAAGCCCACAGGGGCCCTTGACCTGAAGTTCAAGCTTCCAAAGAATATGGTAGTGGTTAGAAAGAAGTAACAGAAGGTAAGAGGAAATATAGAAAGAGATCAGTTATTAGAAAAGAAAAAAATAAATGAACGAATTAATAAATACATGAATAAAAATGTAAATAAATTTCACAGCATCCTCAGGACGAAAGTTCCACACGGAAAACTTCCTGCAAATTCGCAAAAATTCCATATTTAATCATTCCCACAAAAGTCACACAAAATCCCTTAAATTTTCCCAGATTCCCTAAATTCCCACCACAAATTCCTCCATATGCCCTCCAAAATTTTCCATAGATTCCTTAAGGTTCCCAACGGATTCTTCACCTCCATTGATTATCAGCATCCTTTTAGCTCCGCCGTTTTATTCTTTATTTATTCTCTAGTCTTTTCTCTTCAGCAATTTGTTTGTAGTTGAAATTTCCTATCCTATGATATTTAGATTATTTCAGGCATTTTTAATTAATCTGCTGGTTTTTAGTTTTGCTATCCTTATCTTTTTCAGTTTGTATCATTTGGATTTCCATTGAAATATTTTTAAACAATTTTTTTTGTGAGATTTAAGGTTCCCTTTCAATATGGTCAAATTTCTAATTTCATTTTGATGGGTTAGATGCGGGAGTAAAATTAACAAGGAGTTGATTTTACAGTACGTCGTTCAGAATTTAAAAAAAAAATAATTTTGTCAATTATCATACTTTATAGTGTCATAATTTCTGTTGATAATAATTCCACTTGACACGTAACCGTGAGTAGGTTGGTATTTTTATAAGACACCATCATCATGAGACATTACACTTTACTCTGTGTTAATATTTTAATAATAGTCACCATCATCATAAGAAAAACGTTCTCTCGCTACCCAGGAAGTCTACTCCTAAGACGCTGTGAGTCCTCCGAATATTTTTTGTCATAAGGGGGGGCCAATATCGTCAAATTTACTGCATCCTAAATTTAGGCCTAAGAGGCCCAGAGGAATAACTAGCTGGAAAAAATATGACTGTAGTATACAAAATTCAAAAAACACGTTTTGGAACCACGTTTTTTTAAAGGCATTGTTAGCAAATTGTGTCTTGTTAAAATACTGCCGTGACGTGTTTGTGGTATGCTCGCAGTTTTGTAAAGTATGCCGTTTACGTAATACTGTTGTAAAAATGTGAACAGTATGTATATATGTATATATATATGTAGATAGATAGATAGATAGATAGGTAGGTAGATGGTTAGATAGATAGATAAAACACTGGAAATATTGGAAATGTTGCCAGAGTTACAGATGCCACGTGTTCATTAGTACTCAATATTTATGTACTGTATATGTATGTGTGTGTATATATATATATATATATATATATATATATATATATATATATATATATATATATATATATATGTGTGTGTGTGTGTGTGTGTGTTGTTTTGTGTATGTATGTATGTATGTATGTATGTATGTATGTGTATATATATATATATATATATATATATATATATATATATATATATATATGTATGTATGTATATATAGTTACATCAAGCCTATTTGATTTTCATCACAGATGATTGATAGCTCTATAGGATAAAAGGTTAGTCCCAAAACGCATGCAAGAAGTACTAATAATACTTGAATCACTGTTGCATAGTATGAAGTTCAGCTTGTTGTAAAAGAAACAAATGATTATTTATGATTTTTTTTTCACTATACATGATGGCCTCGCCGCAGTTATGGGATTCCAAAATAGAGGCAAGGTGATCATTCCAAAGCCTAGTAACAGAGGGAAAGAAACTGATAAACTGAACAGTCTTTCTGATAGGTATTCAGTTCCACAGAGTAAGCGTTGGAAGTTGTTACCCTTTGGGTGTTACGGATTCACAATGTTTAAATGCGATGGAAATATACAGAATTAAGAACATCGACACGCCAGAATTTTTTGTTTGCTAAAGGACTAATTAAGTCGACCCCACTTTTTACTCTTTAACTCGAGAATCTTTAAAAGCGTGGCACTTTTCATAGAAAGAATTTATTCATGGGATTAACCCCTCAGACCAAAGTCCTTACAACAATACACCTTTCACAGTATAGAATCACTCGAAAAGAGAATCCTTTTGCAGAAAAAAATGACATTTTCAAGTCATACAATCTTCAAGATGAAACTTCCTTCGCCTCTGCGAAGCTATCACTGCAAAAAAGTCCTCTCTATCTAAGAATCCTTCTACACCTTTCATAAAGAATCACTCAAAGTAGAGAATCCTTCATAAAAAAACTTATTCAGAACACAGAATCTCCACAGGAAAGAATCCTTCTAAAAAAAAAATCTTCACTATAAAGAATTCTTCACAATATACCCCTTTATTGAGGGAGAAAATCGAGTTTCGACAAGTCCTTACAAAATTTCATTTTACGGAAATAGACATTTACATTTTCTTTACATAATTTAAAAACCCCACTAATTTCTCTCTCTCTCTCTCTCTCTCTCTCTCTCTCTCTCTCTCTCTCTCTCTCTCTCTCTAGGCTACATCCCGGAAAGGCCCCTTGCTAACACCGAAATAGGTTATTGGAGTGTCGGTAGATAATAACTCCCTCCTACCCTAAAACACACACACACACACACACCGTCCCATTCCTCACATATTTCATTAGAATACGGAAGGGCCGTCGACCGCAGAGACTATTTTCAATGACAAAGAGGTGTAATGAGATATTTCCATTCCTATGAGGCCCCGTTTGAATCGCAAATTGTCTCGGTTTCCTAGTTTCAAACCCATTTGCCTCTCTTGTTCAAGAAGAGGCCCAACTGTAGTTTGCCACGGGTGAAAAGCTTTTTTTTTTCCTGGCAATTTTTTTTATCCAAGGTATGATTGCCTAAGAGGAAGTCCTTTTTTTTTTTTTTTCATTATAAGCCAGACAACGGTAATTACCTAGTATGAAGTTTTTAGTATTTTTTCTGGCCAAAGGAAGGTTGGCCCGAAGGAGTGTTTTTTTTAGCGTTAGGTTTTCTTAGGTTAGGCTGCACTGGAAAAGGTTTTTTCAGATAAGTTTAAGTTATACAGTTAAAACACTTTTTGGTATTGCCTTTAGCTAAGGTTAGATTGCCCCTGAGGAAAGCCTTTCTCCTTTGTTTTTTGTCAAGTTCTTTTTTCTTGTCAGTTCTTGTTTCGCTCTGCTTCGAGAAAAGGCACCGCTGTGTCTCCAAGTTAGAGCTGCTCTCTCTCTCTCTCTCTCTCTCTCTCTCTCTCTCTCTCTCTCTCTCTCATTTCTTTGTTTAATTTTTTTTAGAAATGTGTACCAGCATTGAAAGGATCAAACTATTAACACACTTGCCGCAAGCTTCAATGACCATTGGCATTTTAACGCCAGTTACTTATCTCAATAGTTTACATTTTCTTTTTCTGTTTAATCACAATTACTTTCATTTGGTAAATCGTTATAGATTATTTTTAAGATTTTTTATCTCCAGTGCAATTTACTATACATCTCTCCCCTGACCTTTTTTCTGGTTTCTATTTTTCTCTTAAAATGGCTGTTGCAGATAATAATAATATATTGTACTCTTAATTATACTGTTATACGCAATATGAACGGTACTGATACACAAGGAGAGGCTAATTGACCCTGGATTACAGTTCATGCAAAGATATTTGCAGATCTAATTTGGAATGCAAATTAGTTTTGCGATGTAGGAGAATGCGTCCATTCAAGGCGGATGTTTTCATCGATTTTTCGCTTTCCTCCTCCTCCTCCTCCTCCTCCTCCTCCTCCTCCTCCTCCTCCTCCTCCTCCTCCTCCTCCTCCTCCTCCTCCTCCTCCTCCTCCTCTTCTTCTTCTTTTTGAAAGTATAGTTGTTTATGAATATGATATGGCAGTTCACAGAGGCACCTTTTCAAAATCTTAAAATCTTTCGATTATTCAAAGAAGATTTTTATAACCGAAATACTCAAGATGTATCTTTGGACGGTACGTAACATTCTTTGAGCTCTGTCTTTCTGGCCCCAGCTGCATTGCTTTCTGTCTTTTACTTTTCCCCTCTTTCCTGGATGCCGTGCTTCAATTTCCTCTAATTTCATTTAAGGAGAAAACCTGTCGCCTGTCCCAAGAAGATTCTAGAAATGTCTCACTCGGTAGTCTTGTTAAGTTGGTCGATAATACTGTACAGTATTTTGCTTAGGAAGGACAGCATTTTCGAGTTAAATTTAAATCAACATAAAAGATCTTAGTGCTAAACATAAAATTAAATTTTTTTATGTGGAATTCAGAAACGTCAGGTGTGGTTAGGTTTTGGATGGGTATCTACCAGGAAATGCCATACCCCAGAACTGTGGAGCAGGGTGTAGGCCTAACATTTACACCCTAGTAATACTCAAAGCCGGAATGGTTATACCTTTGAAGCCACACTGTCCGACCAAGGAAACATAGCGTATGATGAAAGTAATATATATATATATATATATATATATATATATATATATATATATATATATATATATATATATATATATGTTGTGTGTGTGTGTGTATGTGAGTGTGTATGCGTATTTTTATATATATATTATATATACATATATTTATGTATATATATATATATATATATATATATATATATATATATATATATATATATGTGTCTATAAATTGTAGATTATATATATACATATTTATATATATATATATATATATATATATATATATATATATATATATATATATATATATATATATACATACATACAGTATTAATTAATTTAAAACTACATGTGATATTTCCACGTGATTACCAGCAATTTAAAATCACAGTCCCAAACATTCTGTACCTATAAATTTGTCTCCATTCTTGTGCGTTTGCATAAAAGTGTTTACTAACTTCTGTACATAGGTTTGTATGCATGTAAGAGATTAGGCTGGCCATTGATGCCGTATAGTAAAAGACTGTTTCCAGCGAAACCAGCCTAACTTCATATTCATAAGGATTAATGGGGATCAGGCTTCTCGAATCCCGTTCTCTTTTGAAAAACAATAAGGGGGAAAAATTCACGGACGGAACGGGTTCTGTTGCACGAAACCAATTCCGAAATGGATCCGGTTGAATTCGGATGAAGATGAACTAGAGGCAACGCAATGTCTCTCTCTCTCTCTCTCTCTCTCTCTCTCTCTCTCTCTCTCTCTCTCTCTCTCTCTCTCTCTCTGGCACATACATACACACGAGTACACATTCTCCTAATGGTAACACAAATATGCTTTATCATCATTTCATAAAATTTACGCGTTCTCTCATCATAAATTTGCTCAACAAAGTCCTCTCTCTCTCTCTCTCTCTCTCTCTCTCTCTCTCTCTCTCTCTCTCTCTCTCTCTCTCTCTCTCTCTCTCTCACACACACACACACACATAATCTTTAATGTTAACACAGATATGTTTTATCCTCATTTCATAGAGTTTACTCGTTCTCTCATCACAGATTTCCTCAACAGAGTTCTCTCTCTCTCTCTCTCTCTCTCTCTCTCTCTCTCTCTCTCTCTCTCTCTCTCTCTCTCTCTCTCTCTCTCTCTCTGTATGATACCACCATATACTCTGATGACATAATCCCACATTCAGTGAAATATTTATTGTTATCTAAATTCGTTATTCAAAGAAATTTGCTTTCTACCTCTCTCTTTCAGTGCTCAACATTCAGCTCGATAACACTACTCCATATACATTGAAATCTCTCTCTCTCTCTCTCTCTCTCTCTCTCTCTCTCTCTCTCTCTCTCTCTCTCTCTAGGAGACGACTCCCACTCGGAAAACAAAAGCAATTTCTGGAGCGTCGTTTGAATTCGCCAAATATCGTTTGAATAGAAAGCGCGTGGGTGACTCGCGCGGTTTTTTATCCGCTGTTCAATTTCATCTGCATTGTGAATTTTCATTTAGCCTTCCTTCCGATAATTACGTCGCCAACGGAGTTAAAAGAAATATGTCTGCTTTAAAATGCGTATGTCTGCCTTTCTACCTGTCTGTTTGTCAACGTACGTTACTCGAGAATGAGTGGACAGCCTTTAATATGCTGCAATTGTAGATAGCCTTCTTGACATGAGTAAATTTTGGGAGAAATAGTCTTAGTGTTTACGATTTCTTGAGGTGAAATCGGAAAATGTTTGCTTTCCAGTTATTAAGGCCGACACTAATTCAAGTATACGTGCGCAGGTCTGCATTCACAAGCAGAAGTAAGTAAAAAATGCGCCGAATTTTCTTGGTGCAATCGAATTTCCTGTAGAGCGTATAATCAAGGCATCCGAAAATTGATCTATCTTTCGGTAGCCTCGATATAATGTTGTATGAGGCGCGGCCCATGAAACTTTAACCACGGCCCGGTGGTGGTCTGTCATATGTCGTTGCCAGACGCACGATTATGGCAGACTTTAATCTTAAATAAAATAAAAACCACTGAGGCTAGAGGGCTGCAATTTGGTATGTTTGATGATTGGATGGTGGATGATCAACATACCAATTTGCAGCCCTCTAGCCTCTAGTCTTTAAGATCTGAGGCCGGACAGATAAAGTGCGGACGGGCAGACAAAGCCTCCACAATAGTTTTCTTTTACAGAAAACTAAAAAACTATGCAGTTTGTTCACATTATCGTTCAGGTGTGCCTTCACAGGTCGACTGTGCAGGCAGACCTGAACAGGTATACCTGAACGTTAATGGGTGCCTTTAGCAATGCTTTCAGGATGAGGTTGCAAGCTATAAATCCTTCGCCATCCTGGTGACGACCCACGACGGTCAGCCAAATACCAGGCGGTTGACTGCTGTGGTCAACAGACGTTCTAATATTAGACTTAGGAAAGCGGATAAGCCTTAAAGCTTGTGTAGGAACATTTTTTATGCTTGTGTGTGTTTGTGTGGAGAGAGAGAGAGAGAGAGAGAGAGAGAGAGAGAGAGAGAGAGAGAGAGAGAGAGAGGCATACAGTCAAACACACAGTCCCTCAGATAGGAGACGAGGAACGAGAGAGGCAATAAAAAAGGGTTAGAACAAGAAGAATTCTTGAAGACGTAATTGCTGGTTAACAGAAGCAGAAAGAGAGAATATGTGAAAAGCAAAAAGAATGAGAAAATGCTATTACAGATCGCATTGTGTGTGTGTGTGTGTGTGTTTGTGAGAAAGAGAGAGGGAGAGAGATAGACTCAACGTTTAATGAATCATGCGATAAATTATTAGGTTACGACCACGCATAAATTATCTCATCGAAATCACCTAACAGTGTGATTTCTTTGCTTGCTTCCATTGCTTCTTTTGTCTTCCTTTTGTTGTCTTTCGTCTGGAAGAATAGGAAGACGAATTTAGTCCGTTCATCGCAATCATTTCCTTCTTTTTCTTCCTTTTTGTAGTTTTAGAAATAGAAATCTCTTTCCCTCTCACACAAAAACTACTTTTCTTTTGCTTCTAATGTTATTATTAAAATTGGTGCCATTGGAAACACGATATGGGCTTCATGCACTCATATATATATATATATATATATATATATATATATATATATATATATATATATATATATATATATATATGTGTGTGTGTGTGTGTGTGTGTGTGTGTGTGTGTGTGTGTGTGTACTGTATATGTATTCCAGTAGGTATGATATGAACAATAGGTATTCTACAAACCAAACTTTTAGTTATTCGACTGTATAAAAATAGGTAAGGAGACACTACACAAGACAATATATCCATATATATACAGTATATATATATATATATATATATATATATATATATATATATATATATATTCTATATATATATTCATAGATATAGTATATATGTACACACATCTATATATATACAGTATGTATATATATGTATATAATACACACACACATTACTGTTGTCTCCTCGTTTAAAAATATTCATAGAACTCTCTCTCTCTCTCTCTCTCTCTCTCTCTCTCTCTCTCTCTCTCTCTCTCTCTCTCCCTCTCTCTCTCTCTCTCTCTCTCTCTCTGTCTGTCTGGTCGCAGCATCCAATCCTGTTGCCGTCACTAACCTGATGGTCATCCTTAATGAATTGCTCTTTTCACGGTGTTATTGGACGAGAGGCGAAGCCAAAAACACTTTTTTGTGGGATTGTGTTTCCTTTTTTTTTTTTTTTTTTTTTTTTTTTTTTTTTTTTTTTTTTTTGTCACGGATATTTAATTCTTTTTCCTTTGCCGCCGAAATAATGGGTTCCATTTGAAAGCTGCGAAATCCAGGGCTGTCATATTTTTTTTTCATTTGGTGGTACATCTATGTATGTGGTTGTTTATTAAAATTTGTATTTTCTTTTCCATTTTCTCATGTTTTATGTGTTGTTCTGTGTTTTTGACTTTCATGTTTTGATGCGTCTACAGTTATGCTATAATAATAAATATATATCCCTATTTATTATATTTCTTTTATGTTTTATATGAAAATTATTTCGAAACTAGCTTGGCTGCTTTGGTTGTCCAAACGAAGCCCAATCATTGCGAAAGAATTACGTGAGTAATTGGTTTTTATATCCCTGTTGTCACAGGTATGTTGGTCTACTTCCCTTTTAAATAGGCCTAGTGGCTTAGTTTCTTCTTTAAAAAAACAACTGGCTAAATCATTCAAGAAAAGAGCGAGTTCTAGAGGTAGAATCGTATGACCTGAAAGACTGATCAAATCTGGTGACTCTCGTGTTCATGATATTCACTCACAAGTGGGAATATGCAACCTGACGTATATAATGCTGTTAAGGGAGTAGTGCAACATAGCCGGCTTATTTAACCGTGTAAATGCTTGTCCTTACAAATTAGCTTACGAATAGTATACATATGCATGAAGTCATGGGCGGTGCATGTGTAAATGTGATAAATATCGCGTGTATATATACTGTACAACAAAAAGTACTGAACCAACTTATTACCCACATCGGCGCGCCAACTGGAAGAGATCTTGATCATTGCCAGAGGCCTCCCTCGGTCTGTTTCCCGAGTAGCTACGTTCTGGTGCCGAATCGGTATGATACGCATGATCTATCTATCCGTATGTCTAATGATCTATTTATTTGGGTGTGGATGTGTGTTCGTGTGTATTAGTCAAATACACATAAACACATGGGACCGAAAGCAAGCAAGCAACCAATCGTACAATTCCCCGAAAACGGAATTCCTCACAATTCCACGCCAACCGGCATAGGGGAGAAGAATCCCCTTATTAACCGGAGACTCCGAACTGCGGAACGCCACTCAATTAAATTCGGTGAATTCAAAAGCGATGCAAATCGGCAATTTAGTCGGTTCGAAGGGAAACGGGTCCAGAGATTTGGGTCAAAATCTCATTCACTCAAGATCAACCCCACCGCTAATGGGGGATGGGGGTGGGTGGGGGGAGAATTTCGTTTTTACGGGAATAATGCATGCAGAGTGCAGGGGGCAAAAGTGACGGAATTTGGTCTGGTTTTTAGGGGAAGGGGTAGGAGAGGGGAATAATGAGCAAGATATACGAGGTTTTAACAAGAAATATGTTTAATAAACGAAGGGGCAGACATGATGGAATTTAGTTTTGGGATGGTTTCCAGAAAAAGAGGAGCGGAATTATTTTGTCGTATCTCGTTAAGTATGCTTATTTTTATTAAGGTAATCGTCCGATTTAGAAGGATATATGTTGCTGGCTTACCAACACGAAAGGGATCGTGAAAAAAAAACTTTTTGTTGAAAAACCCAAAAATCATAGTTACGTAAGTTATCCAGGTTATATTAGCACTGGTCAGCTGTTTATGTAATTGGTAAATTATGTAATTATTTGCGTTGTTATGCAAACCCATAACGTCTCACTCTTTCATAATGATGGAAGATACCTTCGAAGTCGTTGCCAGGGAAAAAAAAAATATTGGAACATTATTTTTTAACTTGGTGACTTTATTTCTTGAAATCATTATCTGAGAACACCGAAAAATAGTAAGAAAATTGACGTAAAAAGAGTAAAACAAATTTAATGAATTTAAACGAATTTTAATGAGGTTTTTATCGGCTGTAAAAGGATTTTTAGAACTTTTTGCTCTATGACTCATTGCCCGTGCAGTCGGACTCAATGAACTTTCTCATTCGGAGTTCAGAAGCCATCCCGGTGAGATCACATTCGTGGTTGCTCATCTCCCACCAAAAAGACTAACAACTTAGAGGTAAGTAATCTGTAATTCACTTGCATTAATGCTTAGAACTGCCCTATTAAATTCAGTCAAATATCGCTCTTGCTATTTGTTGATCCATTAGAATGACCATATGTCATTCTGTAGCAAGTATATGTTTATTCATATAGGCCTAGGTTTCCCCAGTCACTAATCTGAGAAATGCATTTTGTATTGTTTTTGTTTCGTTCTTCGGCTTTCTGTGATAGCATACGGCATTTTTTGGATATCATATAAATCTGATAAAGAAATTAAGTGGGAGCCCTACCATGGTTTGGATTTTGCACACCAAAAATAACCAAGTAGCCTATTGAGGGAGCAACCGAGTCAGTCATGGACGCTTCGGGTAATATATTCATAAATCAAAGTCTGTACATATTCTTAAGAACTTCTGAATATTAGTTAACTTGCATGAAAGTTGAAGCAACGGAAACAGGAAACGGGTTACTCCTGGACTAGGCCTAGTCGATTTGCTATACAGCATGTAAATATGGTTTCCTTTCTTGTACATAACATGTATATATATGTATGTATATATGTACAGTAGTATATGTGTGTGTATTGCCTCTTTTCACCTAAGAAGGGTTGGCCCCTTTAGTGGGTCTCTTAGGGAGAGTTCAGATCCCCCTTCTCCTAATATCAATTCTGGCATTCTGGCTGGAATCCTACTGTAGTCTTGTAACTACCACGTGCATAATTCATTGATTAAGGTCAACAGAGACAAAGTTTAAAGGTGTTAACAGAAAGTTCTTACGTGTTCAAATGTGCACATGACATGGACAAAATTTAATCATGATAGGCCTAATTCATTCTTTAATGAAAGTTTGTAAATGGTTCTCGCTAGACAAGCCATCTCTCTCTCTCTTTCTCTCTCTCTCTCTCTCTCTCTCTCTCTCTCTCTCTCTCTCTCTCTCTCTCACACACACACACACACACACACACAGTTATTTTGCTCCTACAAAAAATGCAGATCAGTTCCTTGCACAGTCATTTTAACGAAGCTAAGACCAATCGCGAAATGACGCCTTTTGTCCGCATCGAATAGAAAATTATAACCAATTGATGGTCAACTATCCAAATTGCTTGTGTAAACATGGGTTATGAAACAATGCAAATATTTTCTTCACACATCTTTATTAATTACAGCATATGATCATTACAAAAAAAGTTAAGTATATCTTAGTTTAATCAGACCACTGAGCTGATTAACATCTTTAAGGATTAGACTTATTTTACGTGGTTAAGAACCAATTGGTTACCTAGAACGGGACCTACAGCTTATTGTGGAATCCGAACCACATTTTAAAAATGAACAATCAGAAATTGTCTTATTCTTCATTGGCAGTCGGGCCAACAGAGTTAGCGGAACCCGCTCGCCCAACGAAGAACAATTGTTTCCATTTAGAAAGTTTCGCTGACATGCTTCCGGCGCCCATCAATCTAGACTTTCATCTCGGCCAACACGAAGTTATCCTCAAAGATATTTCAAATCATGCTTTCTCTGACACAACCTTTACAAACGCGAATACGCGCAGAACACACAATTTAGTCCTATCTTCCTCGAAGTCACTCCCTAGCAACATACTGGGAAAATGCGGAAGTTCTTTTCCGCATCTAGGCCCACTAAGATCACTATTATATATTAACGACGAAAAATGAACTTTCCTTGATTCAGTTTGCTATTACTGTTGCAGTGGCGTAACTAGTTGGGGGAGGCTTGGTCCGCCCCGGGCGGCACTGTCGCGGGGGGGAGGGGGCCCGGCGTTCTGGCATCTTTTGAGCAGATCTGGTCTGACGTAATTCTAGATTTTCTAGCATATTTCTCCTGATCGGAACACTGAACAGCGATTTATCAGCTCTGCTGTTGGACAGTAAGCAATTTTTGACAACAGCAACCCAACCCTAGTTAAAGAAAGTACAAAGTCTGTACAAATGCTTAATGCTTAAAAGCTTTTGGATATTGATTAACAGAAATGAAAATTGTAAAACTGAAACAGCAGGCAACGGGTTACTCCTGCAGTATGCCTTTAGTCTGTTTCAACGTATTTTACCAAAAAAGCAACATTCTTGGGAAGAGTGTGGGGTTTCTTCTCCCGTTAGACAGGGTGAGAGAAAAACTGACGAATGTAATATAGAGAGAGAAATTACGGTAATCCCATAGTTTTAAAACATCGTAATATAGGACTAGGCCCCGATCTCTCTCTCTCTCTCTCTCTCTCTCTCTCTCTCTCTCTCTCTCTCTCTCTCTCTCTCTCTCAAGTATTGACTAAATTTATTACTTTTTATATACAAATTGTAACATTAAATAACATATCTTTTATAAGTTAGTGCTCATCGAAAAGTGCGTAAGATTTTCAGTTAGGATGAGCTTTTTCCATATCACTTACTACCCTTCAGTATTGTTACCCGGTTCGAGATAAAATCGGCACACAGTAAAAGACATACTTCTGTCAGTGCGACCCTAACACTAGATTTTTTAATTTCTCTTATTTGGATTAACAGACACTTTCCAATATGAAGGGGGAATGTATTCTTATAAACGGCTTGTGCTGATTAACCTCACACCATCCTTGTCCACTCATCATGTCTATCAATGTCAACAAAGTAACAGATTGATACTCGATAGTTATACGATTTTCTGGGTTTGTAGTCAATGAATTGCTGATCATGATATAAGGCAGAGACGTATTTAAAAACCGTTAGAAATGAGGTGTTTTTAGCATCACAGGACTACATTTTGAATGTTTAGCCCCATTAGGCTTACATTACAAGTACTTTAATAATAGATAATTTTTCATTTTAATTAAATCATTTTGCAACATGTTATACATGGATATGTGCATTATTTCCATAATATGTAGCACGGCTCTGTTAACAGCGAGTTCTCTAATGTTCTCCCTCCGGAATTTTAAGTTACCGCTGCTTTAGGCTACCCTCCACGCCTTGTATACCTTACATCTGACCCACTATTCTTATGACGTGATGTCTGTTTACTTTCATAAAACAGACAATATGAGGAAGGTTATTATTGAAATCAGCAAGGAAGTAAGATAATGACAAGTAAGGAAAATTCGGACTAGAATGGAATTCTATGAGTTCTGACCGAGTCAGTCGCCTCTATTTTTACATTTTCCTTTACGACCTGGTCACATATCAATTAAAGACTGAATTGAGGAAAAAGGCTTAACTGCAACATGTATGTTAGACACTGGTAGTATGAATGGGATAGCTTTTAAGAAATCCTAAGAAACCTATCTCTAGTCTGTTGTACTGTTTCCTATCAAGCAAGTTGTCTGTTGTAAAATGTAAAAAAATATATTGTGCAGTTGAGACTTGGCACATTTCAAGTAGTTTTATACATTATAAATGATGCTTGCATAATACATATTGCCGTATTAAAAACAAAAAATTTTACATTAGATGAATGCAGACTGTCACATTGGGATAAAAGCGATTACAGTTCAGTTTCAGCTGAAGCTTTGAATCTGAATGTCAAGTTAGGTCATTTCCCTCGGCTCACGTCCTCTGGTTGTTCGTATACGTTCACGTGTATTTGTTATTAAATTGTACTAACCCAGTATATCTGTTGTAACTCAAAAAAACTTATTTGTTCTTAAAGCTATTTTTTATTTTTATTTTTTTTTTATAATTCCGTGTCTTAAGTGCTTTGGTAGGAATTCAAAGTCTAAACGAATATATTCGAATGAGATGGATTAAGCCAATTAGCAGCGATATCGTCAGCAGTGTTGCTATGACGAAATGTTTATTAAATGCATTTTTCGATGACAGATCAGCTGACCCACACTAGAGCCAGTTTGCAATACAGCATGTCGACATGGTTTCCTTTCTTGTTCATCACACGTATCTGTGTGTGTGTGTATGTGTGTATATATATATATATATATATATATATATATATATATATATATATATATATATATATATATATATATATATATATCCTTAGAAAGGTTGGCTCCTTTAGTGGGTCCCTTCTCTTAGGAAGAGGTTAAGAGCCCCCTGCTCTTAATATCTATTCTGGCTTGAAACTTACTATAGTCTTGTAAGTACCGCGTACACAATTCATTGCTTAGTTCAACGGAGACAGTTTAAGGGCGTTAACAGGACGTGCTTATGCGTTAAGTGTGCACATGACACGGGCATGCATTTCATCTTGATAGGCCTAGTTCTTTCTCAAATAAAAGTTCGTAAGTAGTTCCCGCTTGGTAAGCCTGATCTCTCTCTCTCTCTCCGCGCGCGCACGCACACGCACACAAACACACACACACAAACAAATCATTTATATTTTACCCCCCAAAAATACAGATCAGTTCCTTGCACAGTCAGTTAAACGAAACTAAGACCAATCGCGAAATGACGGCTTCTGTCCACATCGAATTGAAAAATACAACCAATTAATGGTCAACTATCCGAAGTGTTTGCGTGAACATGGATTATGTAGAAATGCAGATATTTTCAGTACACATCTTTATTAATTACAGCATATGATCATTTTCAACAAGTGTTTCAGTTCAGTAGGAAAAGCTTCGCAGACATGCTTTCGACGCGCATCGGTCTAGACTTCCATCTCGGGCAACATGAAGTTATTCGCAAAGGTATTTCAACAGGGAAACATCATAACCATGCTCCTCCCGAACATAACCTTAAACGCGAATACGTGCAGAAAACGCAATTTAGGCCTGTCTTCCTCGAAGTCCTTTCCCAGTGACATAGGAGAAAAATGCGAGTCTTTTTCAAAGGCCCATTCTAATCACTATTAAATTAACGACGAAAAATAAACTCTCGTTATTTCCGTTTTCTATTACTATTGTAACCGTTTCTTTTGCGTAAGATGAAGAATGTATCAGCTAGTGTGATGATAGAAAATAAGTGCTTGCGGTTAGGATCAAGGTGTAATCACTTCATTAAAAAGTTCTCTGAGAGTGCATATCTCGACCCAAGCAAATAAATAAATAAGTAAATATTTTAAATCCGGACTGGTCGCCTTTTCCAAATATGTAAGCTTCAGAATGTTTCAGAAGATAGGGACCAAATGCCCGCACGTTTATTCTATACGTGAATGAACGTGAAAGCACTTGGTAGTGAAGTTCTGCTTTTGTGTGTATATGTATATATAAATTATATTATATATGTATACTGTTTATATATAATATGCATATATATAGAATATATATTATATATATGTATATATTTAAAACATATTTAAAACCGGATTAGATTTCGGTTTCAGATCTTTATCATATTGGTTTGTTTTGCATCATGCGAAACTAATTATCTTAATAGAGAATACATCATTTTTCATGAATGACAAAACAGGATTTAATTATATTTTTTTTATTTTGATTTTAGCAATATAACGGTTAAAATAGTAATAGGAACAGTACAGTAGTTAAAAGTTAAGTATACTTTAGTTTAACCAGACCACTGAGCTGATTGACAGCTCTCCTAGGGCTGGCCCGAAGGATTAGATTCATTTTTTACGTGGCTAAGAACCAATTGGTTACCTAGCAACGGGACCTACAGCTTATTATGGAATCCGAACCACATTACAGTGTATAGCGAGAAATGAATTTCTATCACCAGAAATAAATTCGTCTAATGCTTCATTGGCCTGTCGGAGAATCGAACGCGGGACCAGCAGAGTGCTATCCGAGAACGGTACCCACCCACCCAATGAGGAACTGCTCACAGTATAGTAGTATTTAAAGTGAAACAATAAAGGCGGTTTTTTTTTTTTGGGGGGATGGGGGTTGGGGGTAGTCAGTCATACCACATTGGTCCACTACAAAATGTTTTCGAGCTGAGAATTGTTGTGCAACAAAGAATATTACAGGACTCATCTGCACTAGCCTCTATGGATGCCTTACCCAAGTCAAAGATTGACTAAGGTAGGTCAAATCATTAATCGCACAGGTACTGTGATGCCGAGCTTGGACAATTACTGCAAGTAAGTAGAGTTTAAAGCATGAACTAGGATTGACATTTTGTTTTACTGCTGTCATTTGAATGTGAAACACCGTTAAATTGTAAACAAAACATTGTGGTAAAATTCATCACAGCAGAACCGTTGTCAAAATAATCTGATATGTTTGAAAATACCAGTAGCCTCTTTTAATCATGCAACTCAGTCAAGTTCTGCGTCGTAACTTATTTATTAAGCTAAATTGGGATTACCTGGGAAAAAGACTGGCATGTTGGAATTTCAAGTAGTTAAATTAGAATTTTTTTTTTCTTGTAGAGTGAACCATTTGAAGTACTCGGGGCAATGTTTTGTATCTCCCTCAGAACAAATATATAACTTATCAAGTATTGAGGAGAAAAGTCAAAACGCTTCTCTCTCTCTCTCTCTCTCTCTCTCTCTCTCTCTCTCTCTCTCTCTCTCTCTCTCTCTCTCTCTCTCTATGTTTATTGATAAACTATCTGTTTTCTCATTTAAGCAACTGGCTCCGACGCCGCCTGATGTTAATGATAACATTATATGCTTTGAAATGATTCATGAAACGAGTCCAACCAGGACGCCTTATCATCTTTTCTTATTTTCCAGCTTTTTCAACTTTAACAAGATTCAAGAATAATGGCTGAAAATTTGACCCTACATGAATATGGTCCCAAGTATTGCTCCAATGAAGAAGCACACCGGTGGCTGCCAACTTTAACCTCCTTTGGCCTTGGACTGTTGGTTTTCATATTGCAGAAATTTGCTGAGTGGGTGATTGGAGCAAGAAGATTCCGTCCTTCCAGAGGTGAAAAGCGTTTGTTAGACAATTTGCAAATATTGACACCCCTGGCGGTCACTGTGGGAATTATTTCATTTTTCTTGGATATGTTTTACGATTTTCCTTCCCTCGTTATCTGTCGACCGCCGCTGATTGTAGAGTTCTCAGTTCATGCTGTGAATAACTGGGTTCGATTGGCAGTCCTCTCATATATGACTTGGAGGACACTGGTTGTGTGGGTACTGATATGGCGTACAGAACCTCTCCTAACTGTTGTTAATGTAGCTCTGATGGCTCAAATTCTGATAGGAGTCGTGATAAAACAAGAGTTTATTGCCTTTGATTTCTTGATCTTCACCAATGTTTTCTGCTATGAACTCCATGCTCTTTTTATTAAGATTGGTAACAGGTTTGGCTGTATCACAAAGATGATTAAACTATGGGCATGGTTTTTTATCATAGGAGGAATTTTGAGGGCAGCCGAGGAATGGAACACTAACTTTGGTTACCATATAGGTTTTAGAGGGCTTTACATGCCCTCAAAATCAAGCTGGTCATATATCTACTGGACAGTAATCACAATCTCAACCGTAGGTTATGGTGATGTCACACCATCAACAGACACTGGTAGAGCTGTTGTAATGTTGGTAATAATATTTTCCTTGGCTTGGTTTGCTTCTCACTGTAGAACTTTTTTGAAATGTTGTTTTGACGATAAGAAAACTATCACCATCCAAGAAAACCAACCCATTCATCCACTACACCATCTTGTTATTGGCTGTGATACAGTGGACCAGCTCTCAGCCTTCCTGAATGCATTCGTGGAGGGCGATCGCAAGAAAGTTCTTGTGTTCATGCAGGAAGAAAGTTCAGGTTTGATAAAGATAGCCAGCCTTTACGGTGTCAGAGTTGTTTTTGGAAATGACCCCCTGAAAGTCATAAGAGACCCCCATATCTTTAAAGGAGGCCAAGGAAGTTCCTTGTGGATTCTGTACAATGCTGTGAGTTATGACAACGCTCCAGTAAATGATAACCTTACTGTACAGTTGGTGAAGAGAATAAAAGACAGTAATTGCACCTCTCGCCTTTTCGTTAAGGTTGCAGACACCAAGGCAAAGGTTCAGGTAAGTCAGATCAAGGGATGGAGAGGTGATGAAGGAATAGACGTGTGCATAGCTTCCCAGCTTCTCGATGCTCATATGCTCACCCACGCTGCACATGCAAGGATCAGAGCAGCTCTTCTAGCCCAGGCTTCTATGACTATGTCTTTAGAGATTACAGAAAACGAGGGGTATAGGAGGGTAACATTTCCTCAGGTTGTGGAAGAACAGTACTACGAGAATAAAGCTATATTGCTGGGTTCCAATAGTACAGCTAAAGACGTTCTTTTTGCAGAAGTTATAGAGCTTCTGGATAAGATAGTAATTCTAAGAAGTAATGAGGCTAAACGCTGGAGGAAAAAGACGCACAATTGCTTAAATATAATAACCACTCCTATCGGGTCCACGGCCGCCTCTGCTGTTGCAGAGAATGAATGCTTGTCAGTAGCCTTTGCAGAACATCCATTCCCAGCTCTTGAACGCGTTAAGGAGGAAATCAAAGTCTTCTCTTGCAAGGTACAGGATGACCCAAGTAACACTCATGACTTACTGAAAGCTAAATATGCTTTAGGTGACAAGACGGTTATATCCACTCTAGAACATCTGTACGAGATCTGCTTGATTAACGACTGTGTATGTGGTATCTTTGAGAACAATCTCTCAGATATCTTTTTGGTGAAAGCTTACAGGGATTCTACACTGTACAACATGTGGACAACTTTAGTAGAGGGTGAATATTTTGTAGTAGAAGAAATCCAGAAAAGCTGTCCTTATTGTTGTCTTTTTGATACCATGGTGAAGAAACGGCAGATTCCTCTGGGCGTTGAAATTAATTATAAAGTAGACAATGAAACAACTGAAAGGCTGCCAGTATTGAACCCACCACCCACCTACGAGGTCGAGAAAGGAAGCTTTGTTCTTAGTTTACGTTCTAATAATGAAATGTAAAACTTATGTTTGAAGGATAACCTAATATTATATATATATATATATATATATATATATATATATATATATATATATATATATATATATATATATATATATATTATATAATACAAAGATGTATTATAAATGGATATGCTTATCCTCTTGAGGACTATGCCATTTGTTTTTTCATGGCACTAAAAGGATTACTCTCATGTTTTTATATCCCTGTTAGGTTTAGCTAGAATTACATAATCCTACCCTATTATGATACCTCTTATACTGTTTCGCTTATCTAAAGAACTCATAAATGGCATTAACACGTCCTATTTTGCACATCAGTTCTGATTTTACAGAATATCTCATTGTAGTTTGTTTACTTACGTAGACCACATCAACATTATCTTAGCTGGATGATTCGTATTAGCTTCAGTTTCTGTGTACAAGTTTCATTCTGTCTTTATTTGAATAAAATTTTATAATTATGCCATCATCACAAATGAAATTGTACATTTTATTTATTTTTTAGTATTGATACTCTAAGAATACTCTTAAAATGTCATTTTTGTTTTTTGTTTTTATCGGTGACATGACTTATTCCTAAGAAAATACATTTTCATAAAACCACCAGTTGTGTATGCCAAATTCATTCCTCTACACCATTTCTGGGAGAACATGTGCTAAATAATATTACTTGAAGTAATTAAGGTAATACGTTACAACGGTGACAGATAGAGCAATTATACTGAAATATCAGAAAATTTGTAGAAATATAACGTTAAAAGGGCAATTTGGCTGCAAGAAGAATAAAACTTTGGTGTAAAATAAGCAATGTTGAGTGAAGAGATAATGTAACACAATGAAAAGTATCATCAGAATGATAATGGTAAAGTAAAAAAAATGATAAAATTGTAAAAAAATAATCATTAAAATTATTAATGATAAAACTCTTCAGTTCGTATGGCCCACAAAATGCCACATGCCATTTGCAAAATGAAGATGATCCCTGCTAAATATTTTCCCCATATCCTAATTTTGGAAATATTTGAAAGCAAAGTGTAGAAAGTTTAAATGATGATATTACTGTTTTGATGCAAGCTGCTTTGTTGAAAATACCATTTGTTGATTTCATCTCCAAGAGATATTTTGTTCAGATATTAAAATTCGCGAGCTCCTGCTAGAAAATATATCTTTTGCGCCAGATCACAACAGAATCCATTTCTTGTGTGGTATCGTCCACACTTTACCTTTTTCACATCTTTAAAAAACTGCACGGAAAAGTTTCTTTTAGTGATTTCAAAACAGTTCTTGTAAAATTTTTAAACTACGGGACCATTTTGTGTGGTATGAATTTATATCTATACAGTATATATACATGTATAACTAGCTTTGCAATACCAGTTTATCCATAAACAAAAAACAGCATTCATAAATGTGCACTACTTGTTTTTTTTAGCAGTCAACAGAATATACTAGTTACATGGCCAATTCACCTCTGAGGTTTGTATTGCTTCTATACTGAATTCACTAAAAGAAGCAAGTATAAATTCAGCCGTTTTCATTAAATATATATATATATATATATATATATATATATATATATATATATATATATATATATATATATAATGTATGTAAATCTATAGTTCATATAAAACAGTCTTGAATCTCTGGCATTCCACATCACCTTACAAACTCCCCTCCCACCCCCACCCTACCCGTACCTCCAACAATTCCCTGTCACCCTAACTCGCAACAGCACCCATTCTTGTTTACAGTTCTCCTTGGCGACTTACCCTCTTGTTACCGACCAGAGTCTCTGCACACTTCTGCTTATCGTCAAACGTTGCTTATTCCGTGCGATTTCTGATGAAGTGATTGTTTTTTTATGAATTCATTCCTCGTGAAATGACATCCAGATCTGCTCTCTACGCGGGGTGGGGGCCCGGTTCTATCGCACTTCTTAAATAATGGCTTGAACAGCTTCAAATGAAAGAGAATCAATAAATAAGTGGAACTTGAGGAGTCCCTCATCCACGATTTCAGCAGTTCAAGGTTAGACGCGATGCTGGTGAGGCTTCTGTGTGAGTATATAAAGCTAATAATGTTAAGGAAGTTATATTAGAAAGGGGTGTCATCCACAATTCAGCAGTTAAAGAAAGTCTAGCTGTGACCTTTCTGTGTGTTTGCTTTTTTTTTTTTTTTTTTTTTTTTTTTTTTTGAAAGAGTTCCACCAATGCTTGTAGTCTATACCCTCAAGTAATCATGCGAAAGGGGAAAAGAAAAAGCACAAATTTGCGAAGGTGCTATTGCTTATTACTTCACAAACCGTACTCAAAACCTTATTCAGTATTTCTGAGTACGTACAAACTGTCAGCCATACAAGATCGATAGCAAGGAAGTTCAGACGCAATCTGTGCAACTAAAGAAAGTCATCCACCGAGACAAGGATCATCCAGCCAGCTTAGATATCTCCTCTCATCCAGACAGGCGCGAGACGAGAGTGCAGAGCAAGAGGGTGGGACTGAACCCAGCTCCGGCGGAAAAAGAAAAAGACCTGTTGCAAGTGCTGTGGATGAGGTAATCATACTGATGAAGACTGTAGATTCCAGGATACCACTCGCAATTGTTGTAGTTATTGTAATTACTCGAGTACAGAAAGTCTACTGCAAGCATGAGAGGGACAACACAACTCGGCGAATTATTTATGAAGAGCCGAGATGTTAACGTAATCAAGGAGAACAATGCATTAAAGAACACAAAATGTCTTAACAGGAAAGAAGTTTAATATCGAAGTAAACGCTGGAGCCATAGATTATTTTTTTTCGACTGATGAACGGAAGTCCTTGCAAAAGCTCCATTTTTCATTATTGTATTGATATCTGAAGGCCAACTATCTATTCTAGGAGAGTTTATTATGGAAGTGACCTACGAGAGCTTCAGCAATCTGAGAGAGTCTACATCAATGTATCAAAGATACTAAAATTGAATGATCTCTTTTGAGCTAGACGATCAGCAATGCCAATACTGGGAGTCATTGCAATGTTCGTATTAAATGACAATATATATAAAAAAAGGTTAATGGCTGCTGCAGCAGCATAAGAACCTTCTGGCACAAGGCCACCTTAATATAAAATAAACTAACTCATATTTAAAAACAAACAGACCTGGCACAGAATAAACCAGTGCCCAGACATGATGCCAAAATGACAGACACTGGAGGGAAACAAATCCTCCGTTTTATTTTTCCCCCAGCAGCGGCGATGACCAACGACAATTCATTTCCCCATTTTCATCAAAAAATGGAATAATTAAAACGTCAGTGTAACTGGGAATCCGATTGAAATGAACAGCGACTCTGACGCCATTATTAAATTCAATTCTGTTTGTAATTCGCCCTTTCAATTACAATTATTAATCGTGACAATTACTCATTCCACGCCCACCACGCAATGAAAGATAGCGACATTTACGGCGACTACAGAATTAAAACGACTTTTTCTCCTTTAGTGCTTTGTGTAGACGATGTGATTGGCGATTGTGGCTTATCGGTACAGAACCCAAGTTCGAATCCTGGGCGAGGACGAGAGGGTGAACACGCTCCGTTAAAATCACATCACCATAGTTAGTCGACTGTTGTGGGTCACAACCAGGTTGGAAATAGGGAAGTGGGCTAGTAGTCTCAACCCTAAAGACTTGCTTAGAAGTGAAAGATTAACACCTTCGGGAGCCACATTTATCTAAAGGCAAGGCATGCATATATGTGTATATATATACATATATATATAATATATATATATATATATATATATATATGTATATATATAATTATATATATACACAGTATATGTGTGTGTTTATAACTTACAAAAACATTTAGATAAAATGCCAGATAAAATTCGGTAAAGGAGATTATATTATTTCAGTATTCGCCAAAAATAACAAATAAAAGTAAACAACGGTATTACCTAAGATGTAAGAAGATAACATCTTGGGTATTACATTGATTACGTGATTATAATTTCGTGATTAAATAACAGTTGTTCATCTTCAGATGAACAGTTGTCATTTGAAAGATATTCACCCAAGAGAACGTGAACAAGCTGGAGCCAAAGTAATCGTTTTTTGATAATAAAGATTATTACCCTAACAATATTCATCAGGAATCACATTAGTTAAAAACCATTAACCTCTCTGTACAAAATACGTATAAGGATCTTTCTGGTCTGTTTCGTGCCCCGCCTCTCTCTCTCTCTCTCTCTCTCTCTCTCTCTCTCTCTCTCTCTCTCTCTCTCTCTCTCTCTCTCTCTCTCTCTCTCATGGGACGGATATTGCAATATTTATCGAAAAAGAACCATAAGAATTATCTGCATTTTAGATGTTCTTTACGGAATAAGACTTATCCTATCGTAACTTCAGCACTATATACCTTAACCTATACAGCGTAAGTGTTTTCCCCTTATAGAGGAATCGGTATACTTTCCCCAACTGATTAATTCCTATTCTCTTCAAAGGCTCCTGACCTATCCTCTTCAGGGAAGGCAGTTTCCCTTAAAAATGTAGGTTTCATCCTTTACCGGATGAATCCTGGTCTTTATAGGAACCTTTCTGTCGTCTACAGAATAGGTTCCTTCTTCCAGAGGATAGGCGGTGGACTTGAACGAAGACGTCCAGAGTCGGATCGATTTCCTTTTTTCAGAGTGTTTCTGAGATTTAGGCGATAAGAAGGACGAAAGTTTTAATGACAGCGAATGAATATGAATGAGAATTCAGAACAGGAGGATGAGACTCAGGAAGGAGATCAGGAAGAGGAAGATGGGGAGCTTTTGTTTACATTCTCAAACAATAAATCAAAACGAAAAATCTTTCAGATGCTGGACTCTTAAGTTATTCTGTCTTCTTCCGGTCCCACTAAGCAAATCATGGGGTGAAGGACCACTGAACTCATGATTTGCAAAAGGCGTCAGGTTAAATGGTTCAGGAAACTTGGATTAAGGTAGAGATTTCTGCATTCGGTGTATCAGCGATAGTAAAATGTAACCACCGCGTAGCTACAAATGCATAATGAATCCTCACCCCCCGCCTACTAACACACACACACACACACACACACACAATCTTGCTGGTAACTATCCTCTTGTGGATAGCAGACGACCCAAACTGTTAATTTCAAAATTAACCCACCAAGGTGAAGATGGCAAAAGTGAAAGCTCGGTTTTTTTATATCGTCTTGACTACACATTTCTGATCTTATCAATCAGATGACAGTTTTTGTTCTTACTTGTGATAACTTGGCCGAGTTTTGCAGCAAAAATTATGAGGTTTTACCGAAAGTGATTTAAACATTGACCATCACATAATCTATCTATTATTATGTCAAGCTCAAGATATGAACAAAATTTAATTGATATTACTTAAATATTACGTACACAAAAGACAATTCTCAGAATTCCTGTTAAGCCAAAGGTGTCGAGGATTCCAAAAAGCAAACTTACATCACCCTCCAACTCTTCTAAGACCATCCGAAGTGTTAGTTATATCCAAAATATAAAAGAAATCCAACCATTCTCTCACGAGTTAGTGAGTAAATAAAATAGTTTATGATCAAGGCTTCTCTTGGATGATAATGTAGAAAAATGTAGAAACAAGAAAATATAGATTGTTGATTTTAATGCAACAGCGCTTTAAAAAGGACAATAAAAGTATTAAAAATGTATCACAAACGGTGGAGGTTATGGACGACATCGTTTTCGATTGAAGCATATTTGTTATTTCTTTGTGTTTTGTAGGAAAACAAAAACAAGTGACATCAAACATAGAGCTTAATCTGATGTAAACTAAGGCTCTCAGTGGATGAATATATCTCATATCATTATACTTGATGAAACTGCATTTAAACCGTTCGTGTAGGTGTGTAACTTTTTACAATGAATGAAAATTGAAAAGAATGAAAATGACAGATGAATAACAAGAGAAAAAGACTGTTCATTTTTGTTTTTACAAGATTACAAAGTGAAGGGCAAAATGAAAATGTTTAGAAAAATTAATAAAACGGACAATATCCAGGAAATATTGGACTATAAGATAATATAAAGGAGGAAATATTAGATAAAGAATAATAAAACAATAAAAATGGCAAACTCCAGGAAATACTAGAGAATACAACAGAAGTTTTCCCTCAGGCAACAACTACGTGAAAAGGCAAGCGATCGAAAGGTGAGTTTTTTGATTTTTAGCTACTGTGCAAAAATAACGAAAAAAAGGGTAAGGAAAAATTTAAATAAAAACGCTCTCTCAGACAACAGAAATGGACAATATGATGAAAAGGACAATGTTCGTGAAATAGAGTAAAACATATGACAGTAAAAAGAGGAAAGAAAAAAAACTACAAATATTGATATAAATAAAGTATGTAAAAAAGAAGATAGACTATAAAAACGAGTTTCCAAAAGGCTAATTCAAAAGGGTACTCTCTACAAATAATATGGCATAATGAATTATAATGATATTCATTATAGCAGGACTACCCTAATTAAATCAAAACAAGATGAAATAAGAGGCAACTCAAAAAAATATTTAAAGTGAAAACATTTTCTAAAACTAAAAGAAAAAGTTAAAAAGAAAAAAAATGTGGCTCTCGAGTTAATAAGATATAATGAAAAATATAAGACAAGGACTAACGATGGTACTTATGCTTAATAGAAATAATCGAACGTGACTCTAAGAATTTAGGTTAAAAAGATTATCCCATAAGCAATTCAAATGCAAGAGAATCTCCCGGAAACAGAATAGAAAGCATATTGAATATATATTGTTTTTAAAAATTAAGTAAAATGGATTTTTCAAGCAGCACAGTTAGAAAAAAATAGATAAATAAATAACAACAAAGGATTAATAAATAGATGTAATATTCGGGAAGCAATTGAAATAAAGACAATGGAGGAAAATCTCAAATTAAAAAAAACTATTAAAAAAGAACAACATAATGAATTTAAGAAATGATAAAGGAAATGAATTTAAAAAAACGGACAGTCTCCAAGAAACAGTATAGAAAATAAAGATAAAGAAAGAGAAAGATGAAAAAAAAAAGACCACAGAGATTAAGAAAAAAAAAAAAGAATAATCCTGAAGCCATAAAATAGAAAAAAAAAAGATGTCGCCCGGGGCGGCGAACATCTGAATGACAGCCCGTCCTTTTAAAAGGGTCTGTCCTTTTTAGAAGTCTAGTTTTCGCTGAGGGGAAAAAAAAAGTGAGATAACATACAATATACTTTTTTTAAGTCTTAAAATGGACATAAGAGAAAGGGTTGATGACATAAATCTGCAGTTCTACTTCCATTATTTTTTGTTATATATTTCATTGCATCGCAGTTGTTTCATTTTTGTTTTTAGCCATGGAAAAAAATTGGAGAGACAATATCTTTACTGGAGAAAACGTAGCTGCTTTAGACCCCCGTTTACCAAATAGGAAATCGTCTGGAAAAAAAAAATAGTTTTCTCATTTTCTTAAAGTTGGCTGAAGGGAAAGTATCGATGACCTAAATAAATGTTCTCTGTGATAAGTAGCATCTAGGGTAGACGGTTCATTGAGGATACCAAAGCTAGACCTGAAAACTTACTTGTAATTTCTAGGCCAACGTCTTGTGTATATGAGTACGTATGTATG